>NC_057799.1:494420272-494437109 GCF_018294505.1 Triticum aestivum
CCGCGCCTCTCTCTGGCGGCCGCAAAGCCGCCGCTGGCGTCGGTCACGGGGCGGCGCACCTTCTGCTGCTCGTCGCCGACGTCCGCAAGGTGCCAGACGCTCGTGCGGTGCAGAGGACAAGGGGGAGGGGACAGGGAACACGGCGACACAGCGGCACTGGCGAGATCGACGTCGGGTTCTGAAGAAAACGACAGTGCACTGAAATGTTCTCTGAACTTTACTGAACCTGATTTTGACAATGCACTGCAGGTGTTCGACAGAATGATTTGGCAATGAGAAAAAATTTCCTGGGGCTGGGACTTGGTGAGGTGACCACTCAATGCACCCAGAGGCTGCCTGATTTTACTTGGAATTTTTGGAGAAAGATTTGAATGAATTTCACCAAATTTGACAAATCTGGTCCAAACTTGCAGCAAGTGTAGTTTGAAAAATTTGAACTGAAGACCAGGGGATCTTCATGGATCTTGGTTGAGGGTTCAAGGGACTAGGAAGGGAAAAAGGTTTGGGGGCAAAAATCAAAACAGAAAGTGGAGTTCCTTTGTAAATCACCAATGGCTAGAATAGAAGACAGAAATTTGTTTGAATATGATTTAAATGGAAAAATAATCATATGGGGAGGTTCAACTTGCTGGATTTGATGCAAATCATGATCCAAAGGTGAGGGAAGGTTTAGGAGAGTGGATTTGCACTAAGGCCATGGCAAGAGAGAAATGTTGAAAGTGGTAAAGGATTTACCCAAAAGCCATAGTGCATTTTCAAAGAGATTTTCAAAAGGCATTTTTCTCAAGTGAAGAGTATTTTGTCTTGAGTTCAAATAAAAAGGCAAGGACCTCCAAGACCAAAAGCAAGTCTTGGGTGAATCCAAATAAAACTCTTGTCATGAGAAAAATATTTTAAAGGGAGGGTCCTTTTGAAGAAAATTTTTAATTCACCTCCCTCAAGTCAAATAAAATCTTTTGAAAAATCCAAATAAAATTTGGGTGTCACAACACCTACCCCCTTAGGAAAAATATCGTCCTCGAGATTTCTGCTGATCCTCAAATAGATATGGATATTCTGCCTGAAGAAAATCTTCCCTTTCCCATGTGGCTTCATCCTCAGTGTGGTTGCTCCACTGAACTCTGAAAAACTTTGTCGTTTTCTGACGGGTCCTCCGTTCAGACTCTTCTAAAATCTTTACTGGCCTCTCTCTGTAGGTGAGGTCTGGTTGCACATCAATGCTCTCATGGGATACCGCTTCTCTGGGTTACTTACACATTTTCTCAGTTGAGAGACGTGAAACACGTCATGGACGTCCGACAGCTCCTTGGGTAAGTCTAGTTGGTAGGCTACCGTGCCTCTTCGTGCCTTTATACAAAATGGTCCAATAAATCTCGGGGCTAGCTTCCCCTTAATTTTGAACCATTGCAGACCCCTCATAGGAGATACTCGGAGGTATACGGAATCACCGGGTTCAAAGCTGACCTCACGATGCTTCTGATCATAGTAGCTCTTTTGTCGGCTCTGTGCTGTCTTGAGTCTGTCCCTTATCTGTTTAACTTTCTCCTCGGCCTCTTTAAGCATGTCTGGGCCGAAGATACGGGTGTCACCTGTTTCTGACCAATTCAGTGGGGTACGACACCTCCGTCCGTACAATGCTTCAAAGGGTGCCATTTGCAAGCTGGCTTGGTAACTGTTGTTGTAAGCAAATTCGGCATATGGCAAACTCTCTTCCCAACTGGATCCCTAGGTAAGCACACAGGCTCTTAGCATATCCTCTAGGATTTGGTTTACACGTTCTGTTTGTCCATCAGTCTGAGGGTGGTACGCTGTACTGAAAGCTAGTTGCGTGCCCAGAGCTTGTTGTAGGTGATCCCAAAATTTGGAGACAAATTGTGTGCCTCGATCGGATATTATAGTCTTTGGGACTCCATGCAAACAAACTATACGGGAGAGATAAAGTTTGGCCAGTCTTTGCGTGGAGTAGGTAGTCTTCACGGGAATGAAATGAGCAACCTTGGTTAGTCGGTCTGTGATGACCCATATGGCGTCATTTCCACGCTGCGATCGGGGTAGTCCGACGATGAAATCCATTCCTATTTCATCCCATTTCCACTCCGGTATCCTGTTTGGCTGGAGTAGCCCTGCTGGCTTTGATGCTCGGCCTTGATGCGCTGACATGAATCGCAACAAGCAATAAATGTGGCTATATCTCTTTTCATACCGTGCCACCAAAATCTTTCCTGAATGTCTTTGTACATTTTAGTTCCTCCAGGATGGATTGAGTATGGAGCGGTGTGGCTTTCGGTCAAGATTTGTTGCTTGAGTTCCTCAATGTTAGGTACGCAAAGTCTGTCTCCGTACCATAATGTTCCTTCACTGTCTGTGACGAACTCTGAAGTCTTACCAAGGTTCATTTTCTTCTTTATACCTTCGATGCTGGGATGTCCCTGTTGAGCCTTCTTAATTTGTTCCACCAGGGTGGGTTGTATCTCCAGATTTGATACGGTGCCCTCAGAGACTAACATCATGTTGAGCCTAGCGAACTCTTGCTAAAAGTCAGGCCTCAAGTTTCGCGGACCGTCATTGTCCGGGCTGGGGTTTCGACTAAGGGCATCGGCCACTACATTTGCTTTCCCTGGATGGTAGTGAATACCGACATCATAGTCCTTGACCAGTTCCAACCAGCGTCGTTGGCGTAAATTTAGCTCTGGCTGTGTGAAAATATATTTGAGGCTCTTATGGTCTGTATATATTTCACAGCGATTTCCTAACAGAAAGTGCCTCCACTCCTTGAGTGCATGAATGACTGCTGCTAGCTCCAGGTCATGTGTTGGGTAATTTTCCTCATGTTTTCGCAGCTGCCTGGAGGCATATGCGACAACTTTGCCATCCTGCATCAGCACACACCCGAGACCCTTTCGGGACGCGTCACGATATACTTCAAAACTCTTGTGTATGTCTGGCACAGTTAAGACCGGTGCGGTTGTCAGCTTCTTCTTGAGTTCTTGGAAGCTTTTCTCGCATGCTTCCGTCCATACAAATTTCTTGTCTTTCTTGAGCAACTGTGTTATGGGTTTTGCCACAGTGGAGAATCATTCAATAAATCTTCTGTAATATCCGGCCATTCCTAGGAAACTCCGCACATCTGTAACATTGGCGGGCGGCTTCCAGTCAAGTATGGCTTTGACTTTTTCTGGGTCTACGGCCACGCCTTCTTGGTTCAATATATGGCCTAAGAAACCAACTTGTCTTAGCCAAAATTCGCACTTGCTAAATTTGGCGTACAACTGATGTTTCCTCAATTCTCCCAAAACAATTCGGAGATGCTCAGCGTGCTCTTCTGGTGTCCTTGAGTATACCAGAATATCGTCGATGAATACCACAACAAACTTGTCCATGAATTTCATGAACACCTTGTTCATGAGGTGGACAAAATATGCGGGGGCGTTTGTTAGACCAAAAGGCATTACTGTAAACTCGTATAACCCATATCTGGAAGTGAATGCTGTCTTGGGGATATCTTCTGTCCGTACTTTCAATTGGTGATATCCCGATCTCAAATCAATCTTTGAGAACACCTTGGCTTGTGCGAGCTGGTCAAACAAATCATTTATCCGTGGCATCGGATATTTGTTTTTGATGGTGACCATATTGAGGGCTCGATAGTCTATACACAGTCTCAGTGTCCCATCCTTTTTCTTGGCGAACAACACTGGCGAACAGTGAGGAGCTGGCTCGAATAAATCCTTTGTCCAATAATTCCTTTATCTGCTTTTTCAACTCCACCAATTCTGAGGGTGCCATTCTATAAGGCTTCTTATAGATGCGAGCGGTGCCAGGTGCTAGTTCGATGTTGAACTCTATCTCTCGGTCTGGTGGCATGCCTGGCAGTTCTTTAGGGAATACATCAGGAAACTCGCATACCACTGGAACTTTCCTCAGTTCAGAAATGTCCACTTTGTTCAGTTTTGGTTGCTGTGACCGTGGTCTTTCTTGAGCTGTAACCTTTATTGTCTTGCCATGATGGTGGGTGAGAATCACGGTCCGATTGAAACAGTTAATGAATCCTTTGTTGGTGGTCAACCAGTCCATTCCTAAAATGACATCCAGTCCTTTACTCTCCAACACGATGAGATTTGCTTGGAATTGTAGTCCTTCGAACTCAATGACCACTCCTTGGCAGTAACCCTGAGCGATTTGCTTATTTCCGGGGGACTTGATGATCATAGATTTTTCCAAGGGAAGTATCGGAAAATCATGTTGTAAAACAAAACTCTTCGAAATGAACGAATGGGAAGCTCCAGAATCAAACAAAACCGTGGCAGGTACTGTGTTGACAGGGAACGTACCGAGCACGATGTCTGGGGCATTCTGCGCCTCTTCCCTGGTCACATGGTTCAGGTGACCCTTCTTGTGGTTGTTGTTGGGATTGAAATTGTTGCGCTTGGGGGCTGGATTGTTTCCACCATTGTTTGGCTTGGGGGCCGCGTTCCTCGGCTTTGGGCATTGTTTAGCATAGTGCCCTTCTTCCCCACAAGCATAGCATGTGACCCCTGGACGGTACGTGAACTCTTTGTCCCTGGCATGAAACTGTCTGACGGGCCTTGGATCGGTAGTCGTGGATCTCCTTGCTTCTGTCCTTGGAACCTCAGTCTTGCTTCGGTTGTTGCGAGCAAGAGTCGTCTTGTCCCTCTTTCGCTTACGGATATCTTCCAGACTACGGCGCTCATTCTCCAAGGTAATGGCCTTGTCCACTAGAGTTTTAAAGTCCGGAAAGGTGTGTACAATCAGTTGGCATCTTAGTGCTGGTGCCAGGCCGTCCAGGAATTTTTCCATCTTCTTGTTTTCTGTCATGTGCTCGTCGTAGGCATAACGAGATAGCTGGGTAAACTGACCATTGTATTATGTCACTGACATGCCTCTCTGCTTCAGGTCATCAAACTCTCTCTTCTTGATTTTTATGATGCTCCTGGGGATGTGTGCCCCACGGAAGCCTTCCTTGAACTCTTCCCAGGTGATGTTGTGTTCACTGGGATGCATGTGTAGGAAGTTTTCCCACCATGCTGCAGCTGCTCCAGTAAGTTAGTGTTGTGCATAAAGTACCTTCTCATGATCTGAACACTGAGCAATGATCAGTTTCCTTTCAATGTCTCGAAGCCAATCATCGGCTTCTAGTGGCCTATCGGTGTGAGCAAACGTTGAAGGGCGAGTCTTCTGTAACTCAGATAACTTGGAATGTGGTTGATAGGGCTCACGGTGGTTTCCCATATTGATGACATGATTCATCATCTCTTGGTGCTGTTGCTGGCTTTGCTCGAAGAGACGGCATACTTGAGACAGGGCTGCTTCGCTGTCCTGTTGACTGGACTGACCCTGAGTGAAATTTTTGCTAGTCTGTGTCCCATAAACCTCTTCTGGCTGATTGGGCATGGAGCGAGTCCACGGACGAGACATTTTTCCAGTCTGGGGTATTATTTTACAAAACCCATGAGAAAAGCTGTGCAGCACAAGGAAAATCTTGCAAAGGCAACAATTTAAAAGACCTCAAGGTTTTTGAGAAAACATAAACGATTTTGCACGGAGAAGAACTGCTTAGCATATATCTTACACGCGAAAAGCAAACACGCGATACAGCACTCAGGATGCGCGTACACATTCCTGACATGTTATTTAGACTAGCGTACTCCTCCGGAAGGCAGCAAACACACCAATACAAACTAGCGTACAGAGAAAACACATCATACAAGCAGACATAACGCGCGGCTACTCGGCGCTCTCAGTCGGAGATGGTGAAGATTTCCTTCCCCTTGCCGATGGCAAGACTCAGCTGCCAGGAGAATCAACCTCCACCTCCTCTCTAGCTGGCTCCTGGCGCGTAACGCTGCGCTGCGGTGATGGCGCGGGAACGACAGGTGGTAGAGCAGGTGCGGCAGGCGGTGCAGCTCTGACTGGAGCAGGAGCGATGACTCGGTCGAACTCCTCAGTGGTAGGCAGACGGCGAGCAGTGGCCAAAACAGCCGGTGCATAAGAGGCTGAAGACGAGACGAATGTCAGAGGCGGTGCCGTGTGGAGAAGCTCCTTCCTGCTGGCAGGACCGCCCCGGACTAAGTCCATGCGGGCAGCCATAAGATCGTCCACGAGGTTGTCGAAAGACTCCTCCAGAGCCTTGAGATACTCCACAACCATCTCGATGGCTTCATATCGCTCTCCCCGATGGCAGGCGAAAGCATAGTGACTGGTGTATGGCACATGGCATGGGAGGTAGCGGTAGCGACGAGTCTTCATCGTAGGAAGGATGTCCCGAAGATGAGCTATCGCCTCACGGGCAGCCATCTGCATGGCATGCCTCTCCGTAGGCATGGCCTTTCCCACAAAATGGAAGTGGCGAGCTGCAGAACGTCCTCCCTTGAATTGCACCACAGCTTGGTGCATAGACACGTCGTCGCTGAGCTTGTGCTGATAGAGCGTGAACTCCGGGCGAGCTGCTGGCCCGATCGCGAGCTTGGTGATGGAGACGAGGAGCTTGACAAACCCCTCGGGCACGTTCGTGAACACTCGATTCTCACAGCTATTGCCAGCCATCTACAAAAGTAGGAAAAAATTCTGAGTAGTCATGTCATAAATTTATGATGACCAACAGAAAATAGCTACAATTTGCAAAATGCTGAAAAAGCACAAAAGACGCTAATAACCGATTAGCGATCGCACCTAGTGGCTTCCTACAGTCAGCCTGGCTCTGATACCAAGCTTGTCACAACCGGTTTTTCAATAAAATAATTATTGAGAGACCAATCCCTTTTATGGACCAGTAAGGAAGAATTCCTTCTCACTGGTAGACAATATCTTGGTCACAGAAGAAAAATACCAGGAGTACTGAATATAATACAAGGTTGAGCGGAGACTGCCCAACAATTTATTACATGCACGCCGATAACACAAGACGGCGGATGGGGTGGCATAACTACTAACTCACGATAATAACGGAGGCGGAAATATCACCGCGAAGCGAGTGATATGACTCATGAAGACTACAGCTCTTCGAGCGTCGGAGTGAGGCTCGAGGGGACTTATCACGGGTGGCGGAAGCGTATATAATACAAGTGACCAATATCCGGGATCGCACAGGACTGACTGGGACTCCTCTAGGCGTCGGACGCACTATCAAACTCTTCATCCAAGAGATCGCCTTCGTCAACATCTGGCCAAAACAACAAGCCAGGTGAGTACTATGAAAGTACTCGCAAGACAGTTCGGACATAAGATATAACAAATGTAAACATGGAGCATATGTACAGATTAACCAGTGCGTTCAGGCATAGAGATAATAAATACTGGGTGCCAAACGAGGGTCTGAATGACTCCTCGAGAGGAAACTGCAAGAATAGTAATACTGGTGCCAAACGAGGGTCTGAATGACTCCTCGAGAGGAAACAGCAAGAATAATAATACTGGTGCCAAACGAGGGTCTGAATGACTCCTCGAGAGGAAACTGCAAGAATAATAATGCCGCAGTCGGGCGTCGGGGCGACACCACATAAAGGGCTTATAACAGAAAATAAAGGCAATGCGTGCCACAGTCGGACGTCTGAGCGACATCACATAAAGGGGCTTATATTTAAAGTAAGAAATAAAAACACGCCACAGTCGGACGTGTGAGCGACATCACATAAAGGGCTTATATTGTAGCTCAATAATTCAGTAGCTCGGGATTTATAAATTATTACAAGTACGAGACAAATATAAGGTTAGTCCATCCACAGTAATAATAATTAAATTGGGTTCACCACTTGAGCTTGTTCACCGGGGGACAAGTTTTCCACGCGGATAGATAGGGATATAATGACTTCACTACTTGATCATGGATACGATGACTTGGAAGAATTTGACTCTGCAGAGTTTGTACTTAACCACAGCCAACGGATTTCAGTAGTCACAGGGACTAGTTCCGTTTATGGTGTTTTGGAAGAAACACGTCTAACCAGTACACACCCTTTCAATCTTCCGAAGCCAGGGATCACCCTCGGCAACGTTCAAGAAAAACCTTGAGACGGGGAGGTTACAACCTCGCGTAGCATGGGATCAAATTTCTATACGCGCGCTCTAAGGGGGTGCCCCCCCTCTCGGTCCCAACCGGAAACACCCATGCCCCCTGACCGGATGACTGGCTTTAATCCTGGGCCAAGGTACCATCATCCCGGCCCCTCTGTTTGGTGTGTACACGGAAAGAGGTTACCAACTTACTAAACCGCATCCTGGCAAAAGAAACATGTGGTAGCACGGAAGGGAAGAGAACGATAACGTGGCTCCGTCCACGTTAACGTCGGGATTTGTCGGATGACGCAAGGCTGGTATGCTACAACAGTACCACCTTGATGCCCTTCATGTCACCACATGATTAGGCCATCTCTCACCAGAGATCATCGCAACTTTGGAACATGCGGGTAGTTGCCTCACAAGCAATGGGGAACTCACCGATACTCATATGCCACGCACAAACTTTCACGCAAACATGCAAAACACCTATCATATCAAAGGTTCAAACATGCTTGCCTGGTTCGGAGAAGTCGGGGTCTAGCTCGGCGACGTTCGCGGCTCCGTCACCTCTTCCGGAACCTACGGCAATAACGAAAACGGGCACTAACGTGAAAACCAACGCGTGCATAAAAATCTCTCCAAATTTTTTCCAAATAAATCTCATAAAAAACTAGACAAAATTTTAAGACTGTCAGAAAAAGAATTACTCAAAAATCCCTTTTTATTAAAAAGTTATAAAGGTTTCTGTCCAGGGACTCATCTGTAATGAAACAGAAAAGTTCCAGGGTTTAAACTGAGAAACAAGAAAACGCTTCGGAAAGAAATGCGCTAGCTAAAGAGGGAAAGCGTATTTTGCCCGAGGGCGCCAACAGAAAATGGTTCGAGGGAGAATAGAACAGAGGCTGACATGGGGGGTCCACATGTCAGGTTCAAAAAGCTCGCCGGCGCCCGAAGACTGCGGTGGACGCCGGCGTCGAACCACGGCGAGTCAGGAAGATCGGAGGGTACCAAGAGCTTCAGCGTGTTCTTCCGCGTCGGTGGGTGGTGGATTCGACCAACGGGGAGCACCACGTCGAGGACGACACTTTCTCCGGCGGACGGCGGCTCGGGTGATGGTGGAGAACTCCGGTGGAGGGCTGCAAACTTCGAATTGAAGCGCGGGTCAGAAGGAGGGATGCATAGTGAAGCTACTGGCAAGAGATGGGAGGCAGAGGCGCACGCACGGGAGCGAATCGAGCTGGATCCCGTGGCGGGTCACGGCGGCCGGAGTCGAGGAAGGAGACCTCCTCGGGGCTCTTCCAGTGGCTAGGCGTGCTCTAGGTGGAGTACGGAGGTGGTGTGGGTTCGAGTTGAAGCTCGGGGCCTCTATTTATAGGCAGATCGACGGGGTGGCTGTGAACGGAGAATCTCCGGCGAGCAATTATGGCGATGCAGTGGATTGGCAGGATATTTGAGTGGCCAGGCAGCATCAGTTGAAGTTACTGGTGTCGTTCCCCCGCTAATCCCGGCTGGTCTTGGCGTAACGGCGCCGGTCCACGGTGGGGTGGCCGCACGGGCACGACGGCGGCAGAGAGCGCGCTCCGCGCCCTGCGGTTCACGACGAGAGTGGCAGCGCGTTCTGGGGAGTGGAAGGCCACGCGGCGAGCTCCGGTGGCTTGGGCGGCGCTGGGTGGCGCCGTCAGTGCCGCGCCTCTCTCTGGCGGCCGCAAGGCCGCCACTGGCGTCGGTCACGGGGCGGCGCACCTTCTGCTGCTCGTCGCCGACGTCCGCAAGGTGCCAGACGCTCGTGCGGTGCAGAGGACAAGGGGGAGGGGACAGGGAACACGGCGACACAGCGGCACTGGCGAGATCGACGTCGGGTTCTGAAGAAAACGACAGTGCACTGAAATGTTCTCTGAACTTTACTGAACCTGATTTTGACAATGCACTGCAGGTGTTCGACAGAATGATTTGGCAATGATAAAAATTTTCCTGGGGCTGGGACTTGGTGAGGTGACCACTCAATGCACCCAGAGGCTGCCTGATTTTACTTGGAATTTTTGGAGAAAGATTTGAATGAATTTCACCAAATTTGACAAATCTGGTCCAAACTTGCAGCAAGTGTAGTTTGAAAAATTTGAACTGAAGACCAGGGGATCTTCATGGATCTTGGTTGAGGGTTCAAGGGACTAGGAAGGGAAAAAGGTTTGGGGGCAAAAATGAAAACAGAAAGTGGAGTTCCTTTGTAAATCACCAATGGCTAGAATAGAAGACAGAAATTTGTTTGAATATGATTTAAATGGAAAAATAATCATATGGGGAGGTTCAACTTGCTGGATTTGATGCAAATCATGATCCAAAGGTGAGGGAAGGTTTAGGAGAGTGGATTTGCACTAAGGCCATGGCAAGAGAGAAATGTTGAAAGTGGCAAAGGATTTACCCAAAAGCCATAGTGCATTTTCAAAGAGATTTTCAAAAGGCATTTTTCTCAAGTGAAGAGTATTTTGTCTTGAGTTCAAATAAAAAGGCAAGGACCTCCAAGACCAAAAGCAAGTCTTGGGTGAATCCAAATAAAACTCTTGTCATGAGAAAAATATTTGAAAGGGAGGGTCCTTTTGAAGAAAATTTTTAATTCACCTCCCTCAAGTCAAATAAAATCTTTTGAAAAATCCAAATAAAATTTGGGTGTCACAATAACACGCTTAACGAGATCTTGGTATTTGATCTGAGTTGGGTCGTTGACCTTATACGCACTAACCGCCACGTGGGACAAGATATGGGCAACCGGTGTCGTCGTATCTGCAGAAGCTCTTTTTTGACGTCAGCGACTGAGCGGCGCACGCCGCATTGGACCGTAAGCTCGCGCTTGTATTAAGGGGGCTAGGTCTGCTTCCGGCCACGTACGCAACATGCAGGTGTGCAATGGGCGATGGGCCCAGACCCCTGCGCGCATAGGATTTAGACCGGGGTGCTGACCTCTCTGTTGAGCCTAGGTAGGGCTGCGACGTGTTGATCTCCCGAGGCCGGACATGACCCAGGAAAGTGTGCCCGGCCAGAGGGATCGAGCGTGTCGAGTAAAGTGGTGCACCCCTGCAGGGAAGATGATCTATTCGAATAGCCGTGTCCACGATAACAGGCGACCAGGAGTTGTACCTTGACCTTATGACAACTAGAACCGGATACTTAATAAAACACACCCTTCCAAGTGCCAGATATAACCCGGTGATCGCTCTCACACAGGGTGACGAGGGGAGGATCGTCGGGTAGGATTATGCTATGCGATGCTACTTGGTGAACTTACCATCTACTCTCTTCTACATGCTGCAAGATGGAGGCTTCCAGAAGCGTAGTCTTCGACAGGACTAGCTATCCCCCCTTATTTTGGCATTCTGCAGTTCAGTCCACCGATATTGCCCCTTTACACATATACCCATGCATATGTAGTGTAGATCCTTGCTTGCGAGTACTTTGGATGAGTACTCACGGTTGCTTTGCTCCCCCGTTTTCCCCTTTTCCTTTCTTCCTGGTTGTCGCAACCAGGTGCTGGAGCCCAGGAGCCAAACGCCACCGTCGACGACGACTCCTACTACACCGGAGGTGCCTACTACTACGTGGAGGCCGCTGAAGACGACCAAGAGTAGTTTAGGAGATCCTAGGGAGGAGGCCTGCGCCTCTTTCGATCTATATCCCAGTTTGTGCTAGCCATCTTATGGCAACTTGTTTAACTTATGTCTGTACTCAGATATTGTTGCTTCTGCTGACTCGTCTATGATCGAGCACTTGTATTCGAGCCCTCGAGGCACCTGGCTTGTATTATGATGCTTGTATGACTTATTTATTTTTAGAGTTCTGTTGTGATATCTTCCCGTGAGTTCCTCATCTTGATCGTACACGTTTGCGTGTATGATTGAATCGGGGGCGTCACAAGTTGGTATCAGAGCCGACTGCCTGTAGGAATCCCCCTTCCATACTCCTTGGCCGAAGTCGAGTCTAGACATTGCAAAACTTTTACTAACATGGATGTGTGGCTTACGGGCCCACGTCGCCATCGGGTGGTATTAGGATCTTTTACTCCTCGTCTATACTCTAGGACTCTGATATCTTTTCTGTTCGGGTTAAATGATTTTTACTAACTTTGACTCTAGGTTCTCGTAACTACTTCCTCTCGGAGAGCCCCTCACTCCAGATGATTGCTTAGTGCCCAGAAGATTTCAAAGATACTCTTCGATGTTCTCTCGAGGCCTTGTGCCTGTCGCTTTTTCAATTCCCTTCCAACGATAAACCCCTATGGATGACCACGTACATTTGTCATTCATACAATCATCCCCCGATGATCTTCTTATTACCAGATACCCCGAAATACTCTATATTGTTCCGAGAATACTTAGTGCCTACCGACTTGCAGTTCTTTGTCATGTGAATACCCCTACGGATAAATCCTCGCACTTGTCAAGTATCCGCTCATCCCCAGTTGTTCATGTGTTTTACAATAGTCTTCAAAATACCATTCGATCTTTCGAAAATCCTCAAGAGCCTTTTGCTCTTGAAATTCTTGCTTACTTGCATTATGGCTAATCCCATAAGATTAGTAATCTTATTGACATGCTTTTGTCATTATCATTTTGAGTCCGTTGATTCAATATGTTGCGGTTGCTTGCAATCCTCAACCGAATCGTAGAATTCACCCTTACGGCTCAGACGTCATTTTAAGCATGAGCTGGATCTCGACCAATCAAATTGCCATCGATTGCACCCCTAAGCCTACTCAACTTATGCATCCTTAATCAGAGCGTTTGCTCCTGATCCCTTCATTTGGAAATCATAATTCCTTTGCAATTGAGCTTTGAACTAGTTAGTTGTTTCTATAATCCAATGTCCATGCATTGTTTTCTTCCTCTATTGTGTGCCGATACTCACATCAGCTCTGTTATGGAACGTCAGATCCTTTGTTGAATTATCATCTGACAGTGTCCTTTGTATACAAAAACCTCGAGAAGTTCTTTCCCTGATATATAATGCCGTTGGTAAATCCTATTCTTTGATTTGGCCAACCATGCTCTACATTTGAGCTGGTGATATTTACTCTTGAAGCTTGTGGTATATGTTTCTAAGATGCCCTGATGGGTTGAACCTATACCTTCCCTAAAATCGCATGAACCTGAAAGTTTACACAAGTCATATCATTCTGGAGTTTTACCAGATAATTTTGTGCTCTACAACTTCTTCGAAGACGAGAAGTAAATGAAAGGTTAGGCATTGAAGAAGTGGGAGTCGACCCTGAACCTTTGTGTTCATGCCCATGGACCCAATGTGGAACTTATCATGGAAGCTTCTTGCAAAAGTATTGAATCATTTGAATAATTCTTCCGGTGTCATTATATTGGATCCCTTGCAGCTATGGTTCCGACCATGCTAACTTTATTTAATATATTTCTGAAAGGAAACCATTCCAATGCCTCGTCTATTTTGACAAGGTTAAAGTATCTGCTATCGTTACTCAACAATCCAGTTCGGTTTCTATCCTGATCTACTTTCGAGTATTACCCCCTGGTATCTCGAGGATACCAACCCATTGCACTTCATCTTATGAATTTCTGATGAAGTAATACCTTTCCCTATCATAGTCACTCCATGAGTTCTAGGTTGTCGTCAACCGAGAACACCAAATAGTGAATTGAGTCCGCACTGCGATTCGACAACTCTTAGTAATCTTCATCGCTTATGAGTTTTGTACTCGATCATGTCATTCCCAACTAATTGACTACATCATCATCGTCAGGCTGACTGCTTGACCATTCTACCTATGCCCTTCATCCCTGGGACACAATCCCGACAGTGCTCTAAGCTTACATCGAACTTTCCGCATCATATTGTTTGTCTTGAGAGACAACTCTGTATTATGAGATGGCATCTTATCTATGGTTATAGTAACCTTTTGCTTCATCATTCTCTTGGTGTGATGTCGTCGCCGATCGATTACATCTTCTTGAAACCTCTCGATAAATGTGTCATGATCATCGTCAATATTTTAACTTCTTCCGAGATGTACATTGAGTTCCTGATGAGAAATTCCATGCTTGCCCCCTCGATGATTTGTGTTAACATCGACAACATTATTGATCTCCCTCCCAACATAAAACTTGTTCTAGTTTTGCGTGGTACCTTGAGTTCCTTGCTATCCAACTTATGTTATGTTCTACCTTGGAGTATTACCATCTTTTATTTCAAAAATGTGGTGAGAATTTCACCACCTCTTAAAAATTCTTGATAGTAATACTTCTCGCCTTCTCCGTTCATATCTTGGTCCCCGTGTTGATTCGAACCGGGATACCAACAAGTGAATAGTGCTGCTAGGATTATCAACTTCTAGCAACCCTATTGCTTTGAAGTTGATGGTCGATAGTTCATTCTTAGACTATTAGTTGTTGAACCACCATTCTAACGTTGATCATGCTAGCTAAGCCCATCTTTTGTGTGCACCTTTCAACCAATGTTTACTTGTGTATGATTTCCTCGAGCATACCTCATTATATCATTTGATCTAACAAATGTTATCTCCTTGTTCACATAAGTGTGGAAATCCATCTATTGAAAAATCTCAATGAATTGTCGCTGAGTCAATCAGCCACTTCCTCACCTCTCCTTGATTTAATGATGAACTCTTGTTTTAGAACTCGCTTCCATAGTTCAATTCCTGAGAATCTTACAATGTCATCTCGGCAATTTGTGTTGCACCTTTCTTCTCAGGCATCCTGAGTCTGAGTTATCCTGATACCAATCAGATCTGAATCTCGGTCAGATATGATGGTTGGAACATATTCCCAAGAGTTATAACATTGGTCTTTAACCCGATAAAGTGATGTCATGCCTAGCACACCTGGCCGAAGGACCCAATGTTACAGTTTCCTTTTAGAAAGGTTAGCCATTCTTCCATGAGGAAATTGTAGGACTTATTCTATAAGTTGTTTCTGATGAATCCTTTGTGTATCCAAGTCCGACCTTTGCTTGAAGAGCATGTCAACGCTATCTCAAAGCATGTATGTGGTACTCCGATTTTCAATAAGAACATTTGAAGCACAATGCAAGAATTTCTTTATTAATTACCCCAAACACCGTTGTATGGGTAAAGTCATGATATTTCTCTCCCCTTTCTTTCTACGTTATATCCTCTTATGGATATCATGCTCTACTTGTCCTTGGGAAGGATATACCCCTGAAATATGTGTTTAAACACATTTTTCCTTTCCATTGTTCTGTTTAACCTGATGATCACATTTTCCTTTCCATTGGTTTGTTTGACCTTTCTTGTGATCTATATAATCTAAGCAGTAATAATTCACTGCTTATGTAAACACCTCGGTGTACAACTCTGTCAGTGAGATCCTGTTTCAACTGCTGATGACATTCCGGTAGCCACCGATGGACGAGAACTTTGCCTATTGGTCCGCCTCGTTTCAACGAGCAGGAAAATGGTTCTCTTCGTCCCTCGCCCTTGGTACCGACGTTGTTGCCGACATAACTGACATGCTACTCTCTGACATGCCTTGCTATCATGACCGTGCAAGATGTCACCTCTCCTACTTTTAACCCACATGGTGGGCCCATAACCCACAGTTCCACAGGATCGAAACCTGACTCTCCTATTCAACCCTGTTTCTAATGGTTATTCCTCACGCTTGGCTTCATATTTAATTCATGTGCCACCTTCCTAGTGCTCTATTCTGGTATCAGACGCAATACTTACTCTCGGTGCTCTGAACCCCGTTCTCACTCTGGTTCGGACTTCGAGCAACTATCTATCCGCTTGAAACCTTTTATTGTACCTTCGTACCTTACTCTCGATGTATTTTATATGTTCAACTCAAGAGATAATCTTATGCTCATTCATGGGTTAACCCCAGATTGTTTCCCTCCTAAGCATTCTGTCGTAGCCGAGCTGCCCCCTTACCTATTCGTAAGTACGTTGGAGTTCCCGAAGAAAAGGATGACTTCACCATGATGACCTGAAGCAGAGAAATGAAGACGTCAATGTAATGGATCAACCTCTTCGAGAAGAGCAACCAAGATCGAGAAGGTCCGTTAGAATTTCGTAACTAGGCCTTCCCCCCTTCTCTACCTCTTAAATCTCGGGACGAGATTTCTTGTAGTGGAGGAGAATTGTGACGCCCGGATAATTAGGCTATAGTAATCCCACGTTAACGATGCCACGTCACCTCGGTTATTGTTGCTAATCTCGCGTTAGTTCGAAACCGATTCAAATTCAAATTCAAAATCAAGCAAACAATAAAAGTTTTCAAATATTAAAACTAAAATGTTCAATAAATAGTAGATAAGTCAGAGGCTATGATAAAATTGTAAACAACATTATTGAAATTTGATAAGTGACTTAAACAATCTCAAACCATGACTGAAAACATTATTTAATAACCTTTTTATTAATACAAAATAAATATGAAATGATATTTACCCCAAACTAGTTTTTGGTGGTAGGATATATTGTGCTGTGATTTGTTGGCCAGCTCTCATATTTTACAAAACTCATTTGGTGCCCAAACAATTAGCCAAAACAGAAAAGAAAAATAAATAAAAGAAAAGGAAAATAGAAAATAGAAAACAGAAAATGAAAAGCCCCCCCTCCACTGGGCCGAATGGCCCAGCTGGCCGAAGCCGGCCCAGCTAGCCGGCCCAATCGCCCCTGGCCTATAAGGCCCTCCCCACACCCGAAACCCTAACCCCCTCCACACTCGCTCCCACTCCCCCCACATCGCCACTTTCCCCTCCCGATCTGGATCGGGATCGATCCCCCGCCGCTAGACGCCCGACGCTGCCCCGTCCTCACCTC
>NC_057799.1:494437893-494514060 GCF_018294505.1 Triticum aestivum
CGCCCTGCGGGCGAGTGCCCGCTCGGGTGCGCCCGCACCCGGCGCCCGTGCGCCCGTTTGCCCGCTATGGCCCCTTTGGGCCACTGACACAAGGGCCCCACGCCCAGAGAACGTAAAAAAATATATTTAAGATTAATAATAATAATAATAATGAAATTTAATTAATTAAGATAATTAATTAACTTAATTAATCCTGTTAATTAATCTACTTAACCCTGTTAATTAACCTTAATTATCTGATTAGATAAACAGTCTATGACAATGGGACCCACCCGTCAGCTTGACTGATCAACGGTCAAAGCTGACCGCTGACATCATAATTGCATTTTCTAATTTAATTAATTCTGTTAATTCTAAAAATATTTAAAAATTAATATAAAATAATCCGTAGCTCGGATGAAAATACTTTGTACATGAATGTTGCTGAGAACGACGAGACGAATTCGAATACACAATCCGTTCGTCCGCCGCACATCCTTAGCATAGCAAACACGCAAATTTTCCCCTCCGGTTCATCTGTCCAAAAACGCGAAACACCGGGAATACTACCGGATATTTCCCCCTTCGCCGGTATCACCTATTACCGCGTTTGGGCACCCCTTGCAACGCTCATTGTCATGTCATGCATCGTCATGCATATGTTTGCATTATATTTATTGTTTCTTCCCCCTCTTCTCTCGCTAGACTTCGAGACCGACGCCGCTGCTACCCAGATCAACTACTGTGTTGACGACCCCTCCTTCTTGCCAGAGCAACCAGGCAAGCCCCCCCTTGATCACCAGATATCGCCTATTCCTTCTCTCTACTGCTTGCATTAGAGTAGTGTAGCATGTTACTGCTTTCGGTTAATCCTATTCTGCTGCATATCCTGTCATTGTTGCTACAGTTGTTACCCTTACCTGCAATCCTAAATGCTTAGTATAGGATGCTAGTATCCATCAGTAGCCCTACATTCTTGTCCGTCTGCCATGCTATACTATCGGGCCGTGATCACTCGGGAGGTGATCACGGGTATATACATATGTACATACATACTATATAGGTGGTGACTAAAGTCGGGTCGGCTCGTTGAGTACCCGCATGTGATTCCGATGTGGGGGCTGAAGGGGCAGGTGGCTCCATCCCGGTAGAGGTGGGCCTGGGTTCCCGACGGCCCTCGACTGTTACTTTGTGGCGGAGCGACAGGGCAGGTTGAGACCACCTAGGAGAGAGGTGGGTCTGGCCCTGGTCGGCATCCGTGGTTACTTCATAATAACACGCTTAACGAGATCTTGGTGTTTGATCTGAGTTGGGTCGTTGACCTTATACGCACTAACCGCCACGTGGGACAAGATATGGGCAACCGGCGTCGTGGTATCAGTCGAAGCTCTTTTTGACGTCAGTGACTGAGCGCCGCGCGCCGCATTGGACTGTAAGCTCGCGCTTGTATTAAGGGGGCTAGGTCTGCTTCCGGCCACGTACGCAACGTGCATGTGCAATGGGCGATGGGCCCAGACCCCTGCGTGCATAGGATTTAGACCGGTGTGCTGACCTCTCTGTTGAGCCTAGGTAGGGCTGCGACGTGTTGATCTCCCGAGGCCGGACATGACCCAGGAAAGTGTGCCCGGCCAGAGGGATCGAGTGTGTCGGGTAATGTGGTGCACCCCTGCAGGGAAGATGACCTATTCGAATAGCCGTGTCCACGGTAATAGGCGACACGGAGTTGTACCTTGACCTTATGACAACTAGAACCGGATACTTAATAAAACACACCCTTCCAAGTGCCAGATATAACCCGTTGATCGCTCTCACACAGGGTGATGAGGGGAGGATCGTCGGGTAGGATTATGCTATGCGATGCTACTTGGTGAACTTACCATCTACTCTCTTCTACATGCTGCAAGATGGAGGCTGCCAAAAGCGTAGTCTTCGACAGGACTAGCTATCCCCCTTATTCTGGCATTCTGCAGTTCAGTCCACCGATATTGCCCCTTTACACATATACCCATGCATATGTAGTGTGATCCTTGCTTGCGAGTACTTTGGATGAGTACTCATGGTTGCTTTGCTCCCCCTTTTCCTTTCTTCCTGGTTGTCGCAACCAGATGCTGGAGCCCAGGAGCCAAACGCCACCGTCCACGACGACTCCTACTACACCGGAGGTGCCTACTACTACGTGCAAGCCGCTGAAGACGACCAAGAGTAGTTTAGGAGGATCCCAGGCAGGAGGCCTGCGCCTCTTTCGTTTTGTATCCCAGTTTGTGCTAGCCATCTTATGGCAATTTGTTTAACTTATGTCTGTACTCAGATATTGTTGCTTCCGCTGACTCGTCTATGATCGAGCACTTGTATTCGAGCACTCGAGGCCCCTGGCTTGTATTATGATGCTTGTATGACTTATTTATTTTTAGATTTGTGTTGTGATATCTTCCCGTGAGTCCCTGATCTTGATCATACACGTTTGCGTGTATGATTAGTGTACGATTGAATCGGGGGCGTCACAGCTATTTTACATGCCGAGAGTTTACACAAGGGAAAGTTTTACACAGGGCTGTTTAGAAAAAGTAGTGGCTTGAAGATCCGAATTTTGCCCTGCTACATGTGTGCGCCTTTTCTCCTTGGTTAAAAATCCCTTCAGGGGAGAAGTTGATGGTCGTCTATAAGAAAGGGGAGTTTTAGGAAGTAGCCCCTATACAACCGCAGATTAGGCAGGTTTCAATGAACCGTAGGGGAAGAAAAACAAAGAGAGAGAGAGGGTTATGGTCCACATAGGGTCAAGCCGCACTATAGGCCTTTTTCCGCAGTATGCCTCTAACGTTGCCCAAGGTATTTTGAGTGCGTAATTATGTAGGCGCGGTACGTATGCCGGGACCTTATGGGGCGATCGGCGGAGGCTGAACTTCTAATCCATCTCCGGACCTGCTGAGCTGTCATGTTGTAACGTAGGCCGGACTCGCTTGGCAGTATCAGGGGCCTTGATGGCCGACGAGTTGTTCGGCTTGATGAGGCCATTCTGTACCTCGGCTGCGAGGGCCGCGGTGTGCTCCTCAGTACGGAGGGAGCGATCCATATTCCATTGACTGTGATAACACCGCGCGGTCCAGGCATTTTGAGCTTTAAGTAAGCATAGTGTAGGACTGCGTTGACACGGGCGAAAGCAGTTTGTCTGAGCAGCGCGTGATAACCACTGCGAAAAGGGACAATGTCGAAGATCAAGTCTTCTCTTCGGAAGTTATCCGGCGAACCAAAGACTACTTCCAATGTTAAGGAGCCCGTGCAGCGGGCCTCTACGCCGGGTATCACGCCCTTGAAGGTAGTCTTACTAGGCTTGATTCTTGATAGATCAATACCCATCTTACGGACAGTGTTTTGATAGATCAGGTTAAGACTGCTGCCGTCGTCCATAAGGACTCGAGTGATATGGTATCCATCAATGATTGGGTCGAGTACCAGGGCCGCCGAACCTCCATGCCGGATACTGGTCGGGTGGTCCCTGCGATCGAAGGTGATCGGACAAGCCGACCATGGTTTGAATTTTGGGGCGACAGGCTCTACGGCATAGACGTCCCATAGTGCGTGCTTGCGCTCCCTCTTTGGGATATGTGTGACATATATCTGAAGGAAATATGCCCTAGAGGCAATAATAAACTTGTTATTTATATTTCCTTATATCGTGATAAATATATATTATTCATGCTAGAATTGTATTAACCGGAAACTTGATACATGTGTGGATACATAGACAAAACAGTGTCCCTACTAAAGCCTCTACTAGACTAGCTCGTTAATCAAAGATGGTTAAGTTTCCTAACCATAGAAATGTGTTGTCATTTGATGAATGGGATCACATCATTAGGAGAATGATGTGATGGACAAGACCCATCCGTTAGCTTAGCATAATGATTGTTAAGTTTTATTGCTATTGCTTTCTTCATGACTTATACATGTTCCTTTGACTATAAGATTATGCAACTCCCGAATACCGGAGGAATACCTTGTGTGCTATCAAACGTCACAATGTAAAAGGGTGATTATAAAGATGCTCTACAGGTATCTTCGAAGGTGTTCTGTTGGGTTGGCATAGATCAAGATTAGGATTTGTCACTCCGAGTATCAGAGAGGTATCTCTGGGCCCTCTCAGTAATGCACACCATAATAAGCCTTGCAAGCAATGTGACTAATGAGTTAGTTGCAGGATGATGCATTATGGAACGAGTAAAGAGACTTGCCAGTAACGAGATTGAACTAGGTATGTGGATAACGACGATCGAATCTCGGGCAAGTAACATACCGATGACAAAGGGAATAACGTATGTTGTCATAACGGTTCGACCGATAAAGATCTTCGTAGAATATGTGGGAACCAATATGAGCATCCAGGTTCCGCTATTGGTTATTGACCGGAGAGGTGTCTCGGTCATGTCTGTATAGTTCTCGAACCCGTAGGGTCTGCACGCTTAACGTTCGATGACGATTTGTATTATGAGTTATGTGTTTTGGTGACCGAAGATTTTCGGAGTCCCGGATGAGATCATGGACATGACGAAGAGTCTCGAAATGGTCGAGAGGTAAAGATTGATATATTGGACGATGGTATTCGGACACCGGAATGGTTTCGGAGTAGTTCGGGTATTTTTCGGAGTACCGAGGGGTTGCCTGAACCCCCCGGGGAAAGTAATGGGCCTACATTGGCCATAGGGGAGAGGGGTTGCAGCCCACAAGGGGTGGCCGCGCCCCCCTCCCATAGGGAGTCCGAATTGGACTAGGAGAGGGGGCGTGCCCCCCTTTCCTTCTCCTCTTCCCTCTCCCTTCCCTCTTTTCCCCTCCATGAGAAGGAAAACGAAGGGGGGCGAATCCTACTAGGACTGGAGTCCTAGTAGGACTCCCCTATCCTTGGCGCGCCCCTGGTGGCCGGCCTCCTCCTCTCCCTCCTTTATATACGTGGGCAGGGCACCCCTTGGAGAGACACCAATTGTTCCAAGCCGTGTGCGGCGTCTCCCTCCACGGTTTACTCCTTCGATCATATTCACGTAGGGCATAGGCGAAGCCCTGCGCGGATCACATCACCATCACCGTCACCACGCCGTCGTGCTAACGAAACTCTCCCTCGTCCCTCTGCTGGATCAAGAGTTCGAGGGACGTCATTGAGCTGAACATGTGCAGAACTCGGAGGTGCCGTATGTTCGGTGCTTGATCGGTTGGATCATGAAGACGTTCGACTACATCAACCGTGTTAAACTAACGCTTCCGTTTTCGGTCTACGAGGGTACATGGCCACACTCTCCCCTCTCGTTGCTATGCATCTCCTAGATATATCTTGCATGATCGTAGGTTTTTTTTCAAATTGCATGCTATGTTCCCCAACAGTGGCATCCGAGCCAGGTCCATGCGTAGATGATATGCACGAGTAGAACACAAAGAGTTGTGGGCGGTGGTAGTCATACTAGTTACCACCAACATCTTATTTTCATTTGGTGGTATTGTTGGATGAAGTGGCCCGGACCAACCTTACATGACCACATTCATGAGACCGGTTCCACCGACAGACATGCAACTAGTTTTGCATAAACGTGGCTGGCAGGTGTCTGTTTCTCCAACTTTAGTTGAATCTAATTTGACTACGACCAGTCCTTGTTGAAGGTTAAAACAACAAACTTGACGAAACACCGTTGTGGTTTTGATGCGTAGGTAAGAACGGTTCTTACTAGAAGCCCGTAGCAGCCACGTAAAACTTGCAACAACAAAGTAGAGGACGTCTAACTTGTTTTTGCAGGGCATGTTGTGATGTGATATGGTCAAGACATGATGTGATATACGTTGTTGTATGAGATGATCATGTTTTGTAAAAGTTATCGGCAACTGGAAGGAGCCTCATGGTTGTCGCTTTATTGTATGAGATGCACACGCCATGTAATTGCTTTACTTTATCACTATCCGTTAGCGATAAGCAATAGTTGGCGAGACGACCACGATGCTACGATGGAGATCAAGGTGTCAAGCCGGTGACAATGGAGATCATGACAGTGCTTTGGAGATGGAGATCAAAAGCACAAGATGATGATGGCCACATCATGTCACATATTTTGATTGCATGTGATGTTTATCTTTTATACATCTTATTTTGCTTAGTGCGGCGGTAGCATTATAAGATGATCCCTTACTAAATTTCAAGGTATAAGTGTTCTCCCTGAGTATGCACCATTGCGAAAGTTCTTCGTGCTGAGACACCATGCGATGATCGGGTGTGATAGGCTCTACATTCACATACAACGGGTGCAAGATAGTTTTGCACATGCGGAATACTTGGGTTAAACTTGACGAGCCTAGCATGTACAGACATGGCATCGGAACACTGGAGACCGAAAGGTCGAACGTGAATCATATAGTAGATATGATCAACATAGAGATGTTCACCATTGATGACTACTCCACTCACGTGATGATCGGACATGGTTTAGTTGATTTGGATCACGTGATCATTTAGATGACTTGAGGGATGTCTATCTAAGTGGGAGTTCTTAAGTAATTTGATTAATTAAACTTAATTTATCATGAACTTAGTCCCGATAGTATTTGCAAATTGTGTCATGATCAATAGCTCGCGATATAGCTCCCCGTTTATTTTTTGATATGTTCCTAGAGAAAAATAAGTTGAAAGTTGATAGTAGCAATGATGCGGACTGGGTCCGTGATGTGAGAATTATCCTCATTGCTACACAGAAGAATTATGTCCTTGATGCACTACTAGGTGACAGACCTATTGCAGGAGCAGATGCAGACGTTATGAACGTTTGACAAGCTCAGCATGATGACTACTTGATAGTTTAGTGCGCCGTGCTTTACGGCTTAGAACCGGGACTTCAAAAACGTTTTGAACGCCACGGAGCATATAAGATGTTCCAAGAGCTGAAATTGGTATTTCAGACTCATGCCCGAGTCGAGAGGTATGAGACCTCTGACAAGTACTTTGCCTACAAGATGGAGGAGGATAGCTCAACCAGTGAGCATGTGCTCAGAATGTCAGGGTATTACAATCGCTTGAATCAAATGGGAGTTAATCTTCTAGATAAGATAGTGATTGATAGAGTTCTCTAGTCACTATCACCAAGTTACTAGAACTTCGTGATGAACTATAATATGCAAGGGATAACGAAAATGATTCCCAAGCTCTTCGCGATGCTGAAATCGACGAAGGTAGAAATCAAGAAATAGCATCAAGTGTTGATGGTTAACAAGACCACTAGTTTCAAGAAAAAGGGCAAGGAAAAAAGGGAACTTCAAGAAGAATGGCAAGCAAGTTGCAACTCCCGTGGAGAAGCCCAAAGCTGGACCCAAGCCTGAAACTGAGTGCTTATACTGCAAAGGAAATGGTCACTCGAAGTGGAACTGCCCCAAACATTTGGCGGATAAGAAGGATGGCAAAGTGAACAAAGGTATATTTGATATACAGATTATTGATGTGTACTGTACTAGTGTTCGTAGCAACCCCTGTGTCGGTGTCAAAACCGGCGGATCTCGGGTAGGGCGTCCCGAACTGTGCGTCTAAGGCGGATGGTAACAGGAGGCGGGGGGCACAATGTTTACCCAGGTTCGGGCTCTCTCGATGGAGGTAATACCCTACTTCCTGCTTGATTGATCTTGATGATATGAGTATTACAAGAGTTGATCTACCACGAGATCGTATAGGCCAAACCCTAGAAGCTAGCCTATGATTATGATTGTTCTGGTCCTACGGACTAAACCCTTCGGTTTATATAGACACCGGAGGGGGCTAGGGTTACACAGAGTCGGTTACAAGGGAGGAAATCTACATATCCGAATTGCCAAGCTTGCCTTCCACGCCAAGGAGAGTCCCATCCGGACACGGCACGAAGTCTTCAATCTTGTATCTTCATAGTCCAATAGTCCGGCCAAAGTATATAGTCCGGCTGTCCGAGGACCCCCTGATCCAGGACTCCCTCAGTAGCCCCTGAACCAGGCTTCAATGACGACGAGCCCGGCGTGCAGATTGTCTTCGGCATTGCAAGGCGGGTTCCTCCTCCGAATACTCCATAGAAGATTTTGAACACAAGGATCGTGTCCGGCTCTGCAAAATAAATTCCACATACCATCGTAGAGAGTATAATATTTCCACAAATCTAATCTGCTAACAACCTTTCATATCGTGACGTTCTGCCGTGGTCTGGTCATGACGAACCATTTTTCCGAGCCTGCCACTGCACGTGTTGCGAGGCGGTTTTATTGGCACGTCTTGTCGAAGTAGAGATCGTGTCCCTCTTATCACGGGATTCTCATCAATACGGGTGTGGGTAACCCAATTGTGCCCGCTGGTACGACTCCTCGATTTTAGGCAAGTTCCAGACGGTCGCGCGGAGGGCGCTTGATATTCATCCTCTTTATAAAGGGGCCAAGGCCTGTCCTTTTCTTCTCGCGCTCGATCCTTCCCTTCTCCCACCTCAAATTCCAACACCCAAGGCGGAGGCTAAGCGCTTCAGACCTTCAATCATGTCCGGATCCAACCTTCAAGGCTGGTGGGTGGCCTCCTCCGTCACAGAGGAGGACATCAAGAAGCTAAGAGAAGCCAGGTATCTGGCCGCCGAAATCTCGCACAGGCTGCCTGCTCAAGGGCAGGTCATCCCTACTCCCGAACCCAACGAGAGTGTCGTATTTGTTTCCCACTTCCTCCGAGGGCTAGGCTTTAGTCTTGATCCCTTTGTTAGAGGGCTTATGTTCTACTACGGGCTCGATTTCCATGATCTGGCTCCGGATTCCATCCTTCGCATCTCGTCGTTCATCGTCGTGTGTGAAGCCTTCCTCCGCATCACCCCACACTTCGGCTTATGGCTCAAGACCTTCAATGTGAAGCCGAGGATGATCGATGGGTGACACGCAGAGTGCGGAGGTGCCATAATAAGCAAAGGCACCGATGCTCCATGGCCAGAGGGTTCCTTCCCGGAGATGTCCAACTTATGGCAGCGGCAGTGGTTTTATATCACGGCTCCCCGAAGTACTAAGTGGGAAGCTGCCCCCGCCTTCTGTTCGGACCCCCCGCCACAACTGGCGTCGTGGGTTAACAAGGGGCTGGACTGGGGGCCGGTTAATGACGTGCCGACACTGCAGAGTCGCATCCGAGATCTCCTCGAGAGAGATGTCAGCCTTGTCAAAGTAATGCAGGTCATGCTAGTTCGTCGGGTCCTGCCATGCCAACGTCGACCTCTCCGTATGTGGGAGTTCAACCCAGAAGGACCGCGAACTATTCAGCAATTCTTCGGCGTGACGCTCGAAGGGATGTATGGATTGTTCTTCAGACCACGAATAAAGTGTCCGGACACCACCGAGGATGCGGGTCTAAACTGCAATCATCCAGATACCCAGGTAAGTAATTCTGCCGCCAAACACGTTGTGTTTTTATTTTTCACAACATCATTATGAAAAGTCGCTCTTTAACCAGGACTGGATAAAAAAGGCGAAGATGATCAAGTGTTCGGCCCCCCTTCTCGAAGGCTCACCGGATCCTGTACTAGCCAGAATGCTTGAGCTTGCGCCTTATCAAGCGCCATCAGGGGAAGATAAAGGGAGGAATAAAGAAGCCGAAGGCGGGCCTCACTCATTATTCATCCAAACCGGGGGAATTAGTGCCTCCGCGAAGGAGTATAACCGGGGAGAAGAATCTAAAATTCCCTCTCCCCAAGGAAGGAAGAGGACTGCCTCTGAAGACTTGGAAACAATGGTTTCCAAACGAGGGAAGAAACCTTCGCCAGGGGGCCCTGCCTCGGAGGGCATCCTTACCGCACAGTGCCCGCAAGGGGCTCAACCCTCCACCGAGCTGTAAGTAAACAAAAGTACTTTATAGTAAATATATCCCGTTTCATCTCCGAGGACAACAACCGAGACGTATGTCTTGCAGTTCGTACCATAGCCCTTCTCAACAGAGTTCGTCTTCGGCGGATCTTCTTCCGGAGATGATGGAGAGCGAAACGCCTCCCCGTGCCTCCCCGCCTCATGAGGCGGACGACCCTGAGGTGTCGTCACAGAGGATTTCTCCTGATCCACCAAGGCCAGAAGGTAACCCTTCAGCCACCCAAAGTCCGGAGTATTTGGCTCCTAAGGAGAACAACAGAAAGAGTCTCGGACTGTCCGGTGCGCGACCGGATGCACTGATGGGTCATCTGGAGCAAGCGGCTATCTCAGAGGTGCATCGTACTTTAATGGGTACGGTGGTTGAGAGGATTTCATCTGCCGAAAGTGGGTTGCATGAAGCTTTTATGAGCCTCCTGAGAGGCTTTGAGGTACGCAAAGTAATATGTATATTTTTTAGGTACCGCACACACTAGGTGTGCCCTATGCAGATAGTAGCCCCTGAGACTCTGGTTGCTGTCAAAAAGGCGGCAAACAGAGGATCATAGTCCCAGGTAATGATCATGCCGCTTTCATGTGCAGGCGGCTGAGGGTCCGGTGGCCAGCCGGACTGGTGAGTTTGCCAAACTGAAGCGGCAACTTGATGCGGCAGATGCCGACATCGTGCTTGTAAACAAGCGGCTTGACGAGACACAGGGTATGTATTCTCCGGTGGTCAACATATATTAAGAGGAGCATGATGCTAGTATCTATAATATGTTGTGACTGCAGATGGAGCTGCCGCCGTGGAGACCCTTCGGGCGGAACTTGCCCGAGCCAAGGAACAAGCCAGGAGGAGTGATGCGGCCACCCTAAAGGTGGTCGAAGAGTTAAGAGCCGAACAGGCTGCGCATTGCCAGAGCAAAGATAAAATAGCCAAGATGGCTGTTGAGTTGAAAGATGCCGCCGACCGTTATGAGCTTCTTGAAAGGGAAAGCCAAACGAAGACGGCGGACCTGGAGAAAGCCATGGTAGCAGCCAAGGAAACCCGCTCTAAAATCAGAGCAGCGAAGGAGGAGCTACGTCAAGCCGGAGATATCACGGCTGGGAAGCCCTTTTTGTTGCGGACGAAGTTCGGAGATCCTAAGTATGCCCTTCGGATCAAGTATGGAGTTCTGCAGACGCGTACTTGGATTTGGCAGTGAGTGCTGCTGATGCGACCGAGTTTTTCAGAGATAAAAAAGATCACGAAGTGGAAAAGTTGTTCTGGTCGCAGTTCAGTGCTCCAACGCGTCCGCTGCTGTTAAATGAGCAAATAGTCGAGTGGGCCGAGCTCCATAGGTTGTCCGGGCTTGCCATGAGGTCTGTTGTGGATCATCTTTGGCCGGAAGGACCAAGGCCGAATAGTTATTTTGGTTTAGTGCAACGATTTCTTGGTGCTGTGCCGCATATCGACGCTGTAAAGAGGTCGGCGTGCATAGAGGGTGCGCGGATGGCTCTTTCTCGTGTCAAGACATACTGGGCAGAGATGAAGGCCACCGCTATTGTAACCCAGAATCTGGCCGTAGGCCAGGTTTCGGCCGAGCACTATTTTGAAGAAGTCCTAGAAGGTGCTCGTTTAATAGAGGCTCAGTGCTCGAAGAGTATCATGTTCGTGTGACATGTATCCCTACTGTAAAAACATTGTTATTTGGATTATAAAGGCTATGTTTATACTTTTGCTTGAAAGTATTATGATGCCTCCTGTGCGGCCGTTTATGTATGTATATAACTAGAAAGTTTGCAGTCGTCGGCTTCAGCCCCCACGCATATAATGCGGGGGTGTTCGAAAAAGCGTGTGTTCACACTTGATCCAACATCTTGGTCCATTAAGGAGGTGATGGCGCGGCGAACAAAGGAATCGGACTATATTGCTTTAACACTTTCACTTAGCCATAGGAGTTTTACGATGGGGCTACTATATAGCCCCTGGTACTTCCGCGTCTATCCGAATACGGTGCGCGTACATACATGACCGGGAAACCGGTCCTTCGTTAATGCGGAGGAATCGCGAAGATTCCGATGAGTCATCGAGTGGTTGACCAGTCTCGCGCTTTATCATGACAGTCAGTTTTTGGCTTTCTCTACTGAGGTGCTCGTCCAGATGAACCAGGGCACAATCGCAGTAGTTCTCTCGGTGCCACCTTAGCCGATGGAGCGGAACTTAAGGTAGCAAAACACAGGAGCCGGGCAAACCCATTTATTGACCAAAGACATGATTCGGAGCTGATGCATATCAGGCCAAACTCGTGACGCCGAACACTCCCTAAGGTATTCGGTCTTTACAACATATACCGAGCTGAGTAACGCCCTTGATAATGAACCCTGAATTTCCAGGTACGTGCATTAGTCTGCGTGGCGAAATGCCAATAACGCCAGCATCCCTCTCGGTTGTGTTGAGTATCCGGAGGGTGTGAAGCAACAAGAGATAGTAAGAAAGGTTTACACATGGTCTTAATCTAAAAATAAACCTTTGAGCGGGGCCCTGCTGCACGTCTGCGCATGTGTCTCTGTTGTGCCGTTTCCTGGAAGGGTGTAGCACGATTATCATCTGTTAAAAGAGAAGGACTTAGGTGAAAGTTGTCGTGCAAAAAATTGGTTATTCTTAATAAACCATTAAAATTCAATATAAATAAGGTCGAGCCGAACTGTAGCCTTTTTTTACATGCGGGAAGCCCCTAGCACCATCTATGGGGGTATATTTATCAACCCAATCTCAGGTTTATCTAAGCTGTTACAGCTAGTGGTGCGCCGGACTCGTCTAGCCGTGTCCGCGGTCTTGACGACTGATCGTTTATGCTAGTTGGAGAGGTCGTTTAGTGTTCGCCTGCTAAAGCCGCCGCACATTCGTCCGTGCGTAAGGAACGCTCAGTGTTTCCGCTAACTATGATGATGCCGCGTGGACCGGGCATCTCAAGCTTGAGATAAGCGTAATGCGGTACTGCATTAAAACGAGTGAAGGCCGTTCTTCCGAGTAGTGCTTGATAGCCGCTTCAGAATGGAGCGATGTCGAAGGTTAACTTTTCACTTCGGAAGTTGTCGGGAGAACCGAATACAACCTCTAGTACGAGAGAGCCCGTGCAGCGGGCCTCTGGGCCTGGTATTACTCCTTTAAAGGTAGTATTGCTTTGGCTAATTCTCGTTGGGTCTATCCCCATTTTGCGGACTGTGTCCTGATATATCAGATTAAGACTACCGCCGCCATCCATAAGGATTCGGGTGAGATGGTATCCGTTGATTACTGGGTCTAGCACCAAGGCAGCCGATCCTCCGTGCCGGACATTGGTCGGGTTATCCCTGCGATCAAAAGTGATCGGGCAGGCCGACCAAGGGTTGAACTTGGGGTGACGGGCTCTACGGCGCATACGTCTCGGAGTGCGTGTTTGCTCCTCCTCTTCGTCACGTGGATCATGTTCACTGTTTTGACCTCTGGTGGGAATTTTTTCTGTCCCCCAGTGTTTTGTTGGCGAGGCTCATCCTCGTCTTCACTTGGTGTCTCCCTCCCCTTGTGTTCGGCGTTTAGCTTACCGGCCTACTTGAATACCCAGCATTCTCTGTTGGTGTGATTCGCAGGTTTGTCGGACGTGCCATGAATCTGACATAATCTATCTAGAATCTTGTTTAGGCTGGACGGTCCATCTCTGCTGCTTTTAAATGGATTTTTCCGTTGACCGGGTCGAGAGCCCCTGAATCTGGCATTTACCGCCGTGTTGTCTGGGCTGTCTTCATTGTTTCGATGCTTACTTTTATTGCGTCGTGGTTTTCCATTACCGTCCCTGACTTCGGATGTGCCTGGGTCGCTGGTGCCGCTACGGGCCAGCCAACTATCTTCGCCCGCACAAAAACGGGTCATAAGGCTTGTTAGGGCTGTCATTGTCCTCGGTTTTTCCTGGCCGAGGTGTCTGGCGAGCCATTCGTCCCGGACACTGTGTTTGAAAGCCGCTAAGGCTTCGGCGTCCAGGCAGTCGACGATCTGATTCTTCTTAGTGAGGAATCTGTTCCAAAGCTTTCGGGCCGACTCTCCGGGCTGTTGAATTATATGACTTAAATCGTCTGCATCCAGAGGTCGGACATAGGTCCCTTGAAAATTAGCCCTAAAAGCATCCTCAAGCTCTTCCCAACTTCCGATTGAGTTTTCGGGGAGGCTCTTCAGCCAGTGCCTAGCTGGTCCTTTCGACTTGAGGGGCAAGTATTTGATGGCGTGGAGATCATCTCCACGAGCCATATGGATATGAAGGATAAAGTCCTCGATCCGGACCCCAGGGTCTGTCGTTCCGTCGTACGCCTCTATGTTCACGGGTTTGAATCCCTCTGGAAATTCGTGATCCAGCACCTCATCGGTGAAGCATAGGGGGTGCGCCGCACCCCTTTACTTGGATGTGTCATGACGTTCTGACGATTGTAGTGTTCGGTTTTGATTCAGTGCCGGAGCGCGCTTCCTAGATCCATAGATGGACCTAGTCATACCGACATCATTAGCCGCCCTATCGCGTCCACGGGGTGGTCGATCCGGCTGATCGGCCGTTTTATTTTCCGGCAATATAGGCTCTAAAGCCTCGTCATCGAATTCAGGCAGCAGCTTGCGCTTTGGATAGCTCTTTGTGTGGCGACTGCCACCGTACTTTTATGCAGTGTCGAGCACTTTGTTCCATCTACTGTTGAGTGTATTCTGCGCGGCCTTGAGCCTTTGCTTCTGCTTCTTTAGACTTCTCGCAGTTGCCAGAAGCCTTCTCTGGAGGTTCTCTTGCTCCAAGTGCCTTTCCGGAATGATGTGTGCCTCATCGTCCGGACTGTTCTCCTCTCCAGAGATAGGTTGATTAGCTTTATCCTCGGCGCTGCCATGATCGGACAGCGGCTCCGTACTATGTTCGTCATCCGCTGGCTCGTCCTGCTCTGTTGCTGGGTCCATGTGGTCGTTGTTTCCTCTGGAGTCGACCGGGGTATTATTTTTTCTTGCGCTGTTATCGCTGTTTTTGCCGAGGCGGGATTTGGAGCGGCGCCTACGCCGTCGCTTTGGTTGCTTCTCAAGGGAACTATCCCTCGCTGCATCCTTCCGTTCCTCGTTATTGTTTTCTTTGGGTGTATCCACCATATATATATCGTGTGATGAAGTGGCTGTCCAGCGCCCTGTGGGCGGTGGTTTCTGTTCCTCTCCTGCATCGTCGTCCATACCGTCGATGTCTTCGGAGTTGAAATCGAGCATGTCGATTAAGTCATCAAAAGTGTCTATTAAGTAGGTGGTGGGTGGGAAACGAATTTCTTCGTCGTCCGCTTCCCGCTCGAGCCGGACATAGTTCGGCCAAGGGCCTCCTGACAAGGAGAGAGACCTTAATGAATTTAGCACATCGCCCAAGGGCGAGTGCTGAAAGATATCCGTGGAGGTGAACTCCATGATCGGCGCCCGATCAGATTCGATAGGCATGGACGCAGGCGGTTCGGAGCCTGTGGCCGGGGACGAATCCAAGGATCCGGCGACACATGTCTCATAGGAGGTGAAGTCAATATTCGGCTCTATCGCCACTGAGTGTGCGGCCTCCGTGGCGGGGTCCATCCACCCGTCCTCGGACGGCGCAATCTGCTCTGGATTGAGAGCCAGAGTAGCTATAGGTGGGATCTCCCGAACACTGTCCGATGGCAGAGCTAAGTCATGCCCGTCGTGACTGTGCGGCGCACCTGACATGGGCTCGAATCCGTCAAAGATCAAGTCTCCGCGGATGTCGGCAGTATAGTTCAAGCTTCCAAACCTGACCTGACGGCCAGGGGCGTAGCTTTCGATCTGCTCCAGATGGCCAAGCGAGTTGGCCCGCAGTACGAAGCCGCCGAATACGATGATCTACCCGGGGAGAAAAACCTCACCCTGGATCGCATCGTTGTCGATGATCGAAGGACCCATCAAGCCTTATGGTGACGGCACAGTGGAACTCTCAATGAAAGCACCAATGTCGGTGTCAAAACCGGCGGATCTCAGTTAGGGGGTCCCGAACTATGCGTCTAAGGCGGATGGTAACAGGAGGCGGGGGGCACAATGTTTATCCAGGTTCGGGCCCTCTCAATGGAGGTAATACCCTACTTCCTGCTTGATTGATCTTGATGATATGAGTATTACAAGAGTTGATCTACCACGAGATCGTATAGGCCAAACCCTAGAAGCTAGCCTATGATTATGATTGTTCTGGTCCTACGGACTAAACCCTCCAGTTTATATAGACACCGGAGAGGGCTAGGGTTACACAGAGTCGGTTACAAGGGAGGACATCTACATATCCGAATTGCCAAGCTTGCCTTCCACGCCAAGGAGAGTCCCATCCGGACACGGGACGAAGTCTTCAATCTTGTATCTTCATAGTCCAACAGTCCGGCCAAAGTATATAGTCCGGCTGTCCGAGGACCACCTAATCCAGGACTCCCTCACCCTGGGTATTTGATATTGGTTCAGTTGCTAATATTAGTAACTCGAAATGAGAGTTGCAGAATGAACAGAGACTAGTTAAGGATGAAGTGATGATGTGTGTTGGAAGTGGTTCCAAGATTGATATGATCATCATCACACACTCCCTATACTTTCGGGATTAGTGTTGAAGCTAAAAATGTTATTTGGTGTTTGCGTTGAGGATGAATATGATTTGATCATGTTTATTGCAATACGGTTATTCATTTAAGCCAGAGAATAATTGTTGTTCTGTTTACATGAATAAAACCTTCTATGGTCATACACCCAATGTAAATGGTTTATTGAATCTCGATCGTAGTGATACACATATTCATAATATTGATGCCAAAAGATGCAAAGTTGATAATGATAGTGCAACATACTTGTGGCACTGCCGTTTAGGTCGTATTGGTGTAAAGCGCATGAAGAAACTCCATGCGGATGGACTATTGGAATCACTTGATTATGAATCATTTGATGCTTGCGAACCATGCCTCACGGGCAAGATGACTAAGACTCCGTTCTCCAGAACAATGGAGCGAGCTACTGACTTATTGGAAATAATACATACCGATGTATGCGGTCCGGTGAGTGTTGAGGCTCGTGGCGGGTATCGTTATTTTCTGACCTCCACAGATGATTTGAGCAGATATGGGTATATCTACCTAATGAAACACAAGTCTGAAACATTTGAAAAGTTCAAAGAGTTCCAGAGTGAAGGGGAGAATCATCGTAACAAGAAAATAAAGTTTCTATGATCTGATCGCGGAGGCAAATATTTGAGTTACGAGTTTGGCCTTCATTTAAAACAATGTGGAATAGTTTCACAACCCACGCCACCTGGAATACCACAGCGTAATGGTGTGTCCGAACGTCGTAATCGTACTTTATTATATATGGTGTGATCTATGATGTCTCTTACCGATTTACCACTATCGTTATGGGGTTATGCATTAGAGACAACTGCATTCACTTTAAATAGGGCACCGTCTAAATCCTTTGAGACGACACCATATGCACTGTGGTTTGGCAAGAAACCTAAGCTATCGTTTCTTAAAGTTTGGGGTTGCGATGATTATGTGAAAAAGCTTCAGCCTGATAAGCTCGAACCCAAATCGGAGAAGTGCGTCTTCATAGGATACCCAAAAGAGATTGTTGGGTACACCTTCTATCACAGATCCGAAGGCAAGATCTTTGTTGCTAAGAATGGATCCTTTCTAGAGAAGGAGTTTCTCTCGAAGGAAGTGAGTGGGATGAAAGTAGAACTTGACGAGGTAGTTGTACCTTCTCTCGAATTGGAAAGTAGCTCAACACAGAAAACCATTCCCGTGATGCCTACACTAACTAGTGAGGAAGCTAATGATAATGATCATGAAACTTCATATCAAGTTACTACTGAACCTCGTAGGTCAACCAGAGCAGGTTCCGCACTAGAGTGGTACGGTAATCCTGTTCTCAAAATCATGTTACTAGACCATGACGAACCTACGAACTATGAGGAAGCGATGATGAGCCCAGATTCCGATAAATGGCTTGAGGCCATGAAATCCGAGATAGGATCCATGTATGAGAACAAAGTATGGACTTTGGTGGACTTGCCCGATGATCGTTAAGCCATAGAGAATAAATGGTTCTTCAAGAGGAAGACGGACGCTGATAGTAGTGTTACTATCTTCAAAGCTCGAATTGTCGTAGAAGGTTTTCGACAAGTTCAAGGTGTTGACTATGATGAGATTTTCTCACCTGTATCGATGCTTAAGTCTGTCCGAATCATGTTAGCAATTACCGCATTTTATGAAATCTGGCAAATGGATATCAAAACCGCATTCCTTAATGGATTTATTAAAGAAGAGTTGTATATGATGCAACCAGAAGGTTTTGTCAATCCTAAAGGTGCTAACAAAATGTGCAAAGCTCCAGCGATCCATCTATGGACTGGTGCAAGCATCTCGGAGTTGGAATATACGCTTTGATGAGTTGATCAAAGCATATAGTTTTATACAAACTTGCGGTGAAGCCTGTATTTACAAGAAAGTGAGTGGGAGCACTACAGCCTTTCTGATAAGTATATGTGAATGACATATTGTTGATCGAAAATGATGTAGAATTTTCTGGAAAGCATAAAGGAGTGTTTGAAAGGAGTTTTTCAAAGAAAGACCTCGGTAAATATGCTTACATATTGATCATCAAGATCTATAGAGATAGATCAAGACGCTTGATAAGACTTTCGATGAGTACATACCTTGATAAGATTTGGAAAGAGTTCAAAATGGATTAGTCAAAGAAGGAGTTCTTGCCTGAGTTGTAAGGTATGAAGTTGAGTAAGACTCAAAACCCGACCACGGTAGAAGATAGAGAGAGAATGAAAGTCATTCCCTATGCCTCAGCCATAGGTTCTATAAAGTATGCCATGCTGTATACCAGACCTATTGTGTACCTTGCCATGAGTTTGGCAAAGGGGTACAATAGTGATCCAGGAGTAGATCACTAGACAACGGTCAAAATTATCCTTAGAGGACTAAGGAAATATTTCTCGGTTATGGAAGTGATAAAGAGTTCATCTTAAAGAGTTACGTCGATGCAAGCTTTGACACCGATCTGGATGACTCTGAGTCTCAATCTGGATACATATTGAAAGTGGGAGCAATTAGCTAGATTAGCTCCATGCAGAGCATTGTAGACATAGAAATTTGCAAAATACATATGGATCTGAATGTGACAGACCCGTTGACTAAACCTCTCTCACAAGCAAAACATGATTACACCTTAGTACTCTTTGGGTGTTAATCACATAGCGATGTGAACTAGATTACTGACTCTAGTAAACCCTTTGGGTGTTAGTCACATGGCGATGTAAACTAATCACATAAAGATGTGAACTATTGGTGTTAAATCACATGATGATGTGAACTAGATTATCGACTCTAGTGCAAGTGGGAGACTAAAGGAAATATGCCCTAGAGGCAATAATAAAGTTGTTATTTATATTTCCTTATATCGTGATAAATATTTATTATTCATGCTAGAATTGTATTAACCGGAAACTTGATACATGTGTGGATACATAGACAAAATAGTGTCCCTAGTAAAGCCTCTACTAGACTAGCTCGTTAATCAAAGATGGTTAAGTTTCCTAACCATAGACATGTGTTGTCATTTGATGAACAGGATCACATCATTAGGAGAATGATGTGATGGACAAGACCCATCTGTTAGCTCAGCATAATGATCGTTAAGTTTTATTGTTATTTCTTTCTTCATGACTTATACATGTTCCTTTGACTATGAGATTATGCAACTCCCGAATACCGGAGGAATACCTTGTGTGCTATCAAACGTCACAACGTAAAAGGGTGATTATAAAGATGCTCTACAGGTATCTCCGAAGGTGTTTTGTTGGGTTGGCATAGATCAAGATTAGGATTTGTCACTCCGAGTATCGGAGAGGTATCTCTGGGCCCTCCCGGTAATGCACATCATAATAAGCCTTGCAAGCAATGTGACTATTGAGTTAGTTGCTGGATGATGCATTATGGAACGAGTAAAGAGACTTGCCGGTAACGAGATTGAACTAGGTATGTGGATACCGACGATCGAATCTCGGGCAAGTAACATATCGATGACAAAGGGAATAACGTATGTTGTCGTAACGGTTTGAATGATAAAGATCTTCGTAGAATATGTGGGAACCAATATGATCATCCAGGTTCCGCTATTGGTTATTGACCGGAGAGGTGTCTCGGTCATGTCTACATAGTTCTCGAACACGTAGGGTCCGCACGCTTAACGTTCGATGGCGATTTGTATTATGAGTTATGTGTTTTGGTGACCGAAGATTTTCGTAGTCCCGGATGAGATCACGGACATGGCGAAGAGTCTCGAAATGGTCGAGAGGTAAAGATTGATATATTGGACGATGGTATTCGGACACCGGAATGGTTTCGGAGTAGTTCGGGTATTTTTCGGAGTACCGAGGGGTTACCGGAACCCCCCGGGGAAAGTAATGGGCCTACATGGGCCATAGGGGAGAGGGGATGCAGCCCACAAGGGGTGGCCGCGCCCCCTCCCATAGGGAGTCCGAATCGGACTAGGGGAGGGGGCGCGCCCCCCTTTCCTTCTCCTCTTCCCTCTCCCTCCCCTCTTTTCCCCTCCATGAGAAGGAAAAAAAGAAGGGGGCCGAATCCTACTAGGACTGGAGTCCTAGTAGGACTCCCCTCTCCTTGGCGCGCCCCTGGTGGCCGGCCACCTCCTCTCCCTTCTTTATATATGTGGGCAGGGCACCCATTGAGACACACCAATTGTTCCAAGCCGTGTGCGGCGTCTCCCTCTATGGTTTACTCCTCCGATCATATTCACGTAGTGCTTAGGCGAAGCCCTGCGCGGATCACATCACCATCACCGTCACCACGCCGTCGTGCTGACGAAACTCTCCCTCGACCCTCTACTGGATCAAGAGTTCGAGGGACGTCATCGAGCTGAACGTGTGCAGAACTCGGAGGTGTCGTACGTTCGGCGCTTGATCGGTTGGATCATGTAGACGTTCGACTACATCAACCGCGATAAATTAACGCTTCCGTTTTCGGTCTACGAGGGTATGTGGACACACTCTCCCCTCTCGTTGCTATGCATCTCCTAGATAGATCTTGTGTGATCGTAGGAATTTTTTTGAAATTGCATGCTACGTTCCCGAACAATATCATGTTCACTGTTTTCACCTCAGAGGGAAATTTCTTCTGTCCCCCTGTGTTCGGTGGATGGGGCTCATCATCGTCCTCGCTTTGAGGCCCTTTCCCCTTGTGTTCCGTATTTAACTTACCGGCCTGTTTAAAAACCCAGCAGTTTCTGTTGGAGTGGTTGGCAGGTTTGTCGGGGGTGCCATGAATCTGGCAAGGCCTGTCTAGTATTTTATCCAAATTAGATGGACCGTCTCTATTTCCTTTGAATGGCTTCTTCCCCTGACCGGGTTTGGAGCCACTGAATCCGGCGTTGACCGCCGTATCTTCAGTTTCTTCATTGTTGTTCCGACGCTTGTTTTTGTTACGTCGTGGCCTTCCGTTGCCATCCCTGGCTTCAGAGGTGCCAGGGTCGCTGGTACTGTTGCTTCTACGAGCCAACCAGCTATCTTTGCCTGTGCAGAAGTGGGTCATAAGTGCAGTAAGAGCTGCCATAGTCTTCGGCTTTTCCTGACTGAGGTGTCGGGCGAGCCATTCATCACGGACGCTGTGTTTAAAGGCCGCTAAGGCTTCGGTGTCCGCACAGTCGACGATTTGGTTCTTTTTAATTAAGAACCGAGTCCAGAGTTTGCGGGCTGACTCTCCGGGTTGCTGGACTATGTGACTAAGGTCATCAGCGTCCGGTGGCCGGACATAAGTACCTTGGAAGTTGTCTCGAAAAGCATCCTCCAAGTCTTCCCAGCTGCCAATAGAGTTCTCTAGGAGGCTATTCAACCAGTGCCGTGTTGGTCCTTTTAGCTTTAGGGGGAGGTACTTAATGGCATGGAGATCGTCTCTGCGAGCCATGTGAATATGGAGAAGAAAATCTTCAATCCATACATCACGATCTATCATTCCATTGTATGCTTCAATGTTTACGGGTTTAAACCCTTCTGGAAACTGGTGCTGCATTACCTCATCGATAAAGCATAAGGGGTGTGCGGCGCCTCTGTATCGGGCAACGTCACGACGGAGTTCGGATAACATCCGTGCTCGGTGTTTGGCCCGAGTTTGGTTATGCTTATCGCGCCAAGCTTGATGGCCTTCGTCTCGTGTTGGGGCACGTCCCCTTGATCCGTAGATTGATCTAGCTTGACCGGCTCTATTGTCCAGGTCCCGACGTAAGTCGTAGGTATAGCCCGGAGCCGCTACCTCTTTGCCTCGACGGCGAGGTGGCGCGAGCTGGTGTTCGGCGTGAATAGCCGCTTTGTCCCGTCCATGTGGTGGTCTATCTGGTTCGTTAGCATGATTGTATCTTGACGGTATTGGCTCAAGGGCCTCGTCGTCGAATTGTGGTAGTAGTTTGCGTTTTGGATAGCTCTTTGTTGGGCGCTCAAGGCCGTATTCTTTGGCGGCCAGGACCTTAGTTCATCTGTCGTTGAGCGTATCCTGTTCGGAAGCTGTTGCTTTTTCTTTTTCAGGCTCCTTGCGGTGGCGATAAGTTGCTGCTTGAAGCGTTCTTGTTCGAGGGGTTCCTCTGGTATGATGAAATCTTCGTTGCCGAGGCTAACATCCTCCTCGGAGGTCGGTAGGTAATTACTATCCTCCGAATCCTTGTGATCAACAAGTTCGTCTGGGTTAACCTGTCACTCCTCCCATTCTCTTGCTCGGACGCAGGCTCGACGGGGTCTTCGGCATCATCCGGAGTGTTTTTATCTCCGGTGCCGGTATTGCTATCTTTTTCCCGATGAGATCGTGAGCGGCGCCGCTGACGTGGGCACTTGGGTGGTGCCTCAACGGGCTTATCCTCGATCGGATCTTGAATGTCGTCGTCCTTCTTTCCGGGCGTATCCACCATGTACATGTCGTAAGTAGAAGTGGCCGTCCAACGCCCAGTGACGGGTGGGTTTTGGCCTGATTCGGCTCCGGCATCGTCGTCCATGCCGTCGTTGTCTTCGGAGGCGTAGTCTAGCATGTTGGTTAGGTCCTCGACAGTGGCTATCAAGTGGGTGGTGTGTGGGACGTAAAATTCCCCGCTCCCAGCCCCTAGTTCGGGCTGGGCATAGTTCGGAAGTGATACTTCCGTAATGGCGAGAGATCGCATTAAGTCCAGAGCCTTGTTTAAGAGCGAGAGCTGGACGGGGACTGAGGAACTGCGGAGCTGGGCCTGGTAAACGCCACTTGTCCGTGCTCAATGGACGCAGGCCTCGAGGGTTCAGAGTTAACCTCTAGAGATGAGTCCGGTTTCCCGATGACAGAGAGAGTTTTATTTAACTCCGGGCCCGTTGACAACAGGGCCACCTCTGGGTTTCCGGTTGGGAACTCCGCAATAGGGGAGAGTCCGGTGGGGCTTAGCTTCCCGTCTTCGGACAGAGCGGTCCGCTCTGGATCTAAGGCCAGGGCAGGAATGAGAGTTGATCCTTGAACGGAGCCTGGTGGTGGATCCGACGAGTTTCCTTCATGTAGATGAGGAGCGGCGGCCGAGGCCGAGAACCCTTCGCAGATCAAATCTCCTTGGGTATCAGCGATGTAATTCAGGCTTCCGAACCTAATCTGGTGACTAGGGGCGTAGCTGTCGATCTGCTCGAGGTGACCAGCCGAATTGGCACGCAGAGCGAAGCCGCCAAGCACGAAAAGTTGACCAGGGAGAAAGATCTTCCTGGAAACAGCATCGCCGCATATGACGAGATGAGCCATCGATCCTTCTGCTGACGGCATAGCGGAACTCTCAATGAAAGTACCAATGTCGGTGTCAAAACCGGCCGATCTCGGGTAGGGGGTCCCGAACTGTGCGTCTGAGGATCGAAGGTAACAAAGGACGAGTGGGAGACAATGTTTACCCAGGTTCGGGCGCTCTTAATGGAGGTAATACCCTACATCCTGCTTGATTGTATTTGATCAGTATAGGGTTACAAGAGTTGATCTACCTCGAGATCGTAATGGCCAAACCCTAGATGTCTAGCCTATATGAATTCTGATAGCCTCTACGGACTAAATCCTCCAGTTTATATATACACCGGAGGGGTCTAGGGTTGTACAGAGTCGGTTTGTAGAGGAAGGAAATTACATATCCGGACACCAATCTTGCCATCCACGCATAGGGGAGTCCTACCCGGACACGGGAGAAAGTCTTACGCTTTGTATCTTCACGGCCCATCAGTCCGACATCGAATAGCCCGGACACCCAAGGACCCCCTAATCCAGGACTCCCTCAGGTAACCCAAATAGAGCCCATACTCCTGCCGTCGGCAACACCTGCGCCTCCAGATACAACAGCGTTCGCTCTTGACCTGGAATTTTACCACTAGAGGAAGGTGCTCGAGGAGCCAGTCGAGTCTCACGAACTGCTACCGAATTTGTCTACCGCCACCAACTCCACCGGTCTACCGCCGCCAACGCCCCTAAAATTCCCTGCCACCGCCCACCAGTGCCGCCAACACGATCGCCACCGCCGAGAAAAAGGGTGAGGAGGGCGGAAAATTTCTACGCACCCCCCCCCCTCGAAATGCAAACGCCGCCAAGGAGAGACCGAGCTCATGATACCAATGTCATGCCCCAAAGTACTGGATTGAGGGATTTGGGGATGAACTGGAGCTAGGGTTTCAATCTAGATCACGAAAACAACATCCGCCGACGAAATATCCATTTCTACTGTAAGATATATGTTGACAATGTAGTAATGTAGTAGTGTTTTCTCTAAAATGGGGAATGAGTTACGGGCACTCGGTGCCGACTCTTATATAGCCCGACAACGGTAGAAGATAAACAGTTGAAAGTGACGGCGAAACGGTACAGTAAACAGGCGAGCGAATGCGAGCCGTCGGATCTTCATAACTGCACCTGATCTGTACCGTCCCTTAAATGAACCTCAGTCTGTCTTAACTGAATGTGAGCGACGGCTAAACAGGCTTGACATAAGAACCGAGTGAAAACGAGAATTCGTAGGTGGGCACCGATGTCCGGTGCCATAACCATAAGCATGATGTTGATTTACTTGTGGGCACTGGGCTGCCTGGTCCGCACATGGAGCCAGCGAGTAGTGGTGTGCGGAGAGAGCATAATGACGACAACCCAAACGCCAACCTGTAAACTGTCTTTTCGTTCCTTCTTTGCTCTGAACATGCATCGCCATCAAGGGAAAAAGAAACTGGACACTGATAATAATTGGAGAGGAACCGAGGGAATTTCAGCGGGCTGGCAGTCGATTGTCGGTTCTGCAAATACGTTATATACCCCGCTGTGGTAACCGCAGTTAATCCGGTTAAAAAATGGCTGAATTCCCAAGGTAAAGCTGGTCTGAGATTAGCCCAAGGAACAGGAGTTAAAAAAAACAGGGAGGATTGTACTGTAAAGCGCAGCCTGCCGGTGTGAACGGGCATTGTGGTCGTGTTAGGCTGCGTGGGGGTCATTATCGGCCACTTACCACCAAATTTACCGTCACTTTCCGCGTCGTAATGATTCCGAGCTTCTGATCCAATCGGAGCTCATGGGCAAGCCCTCTTTACCTGTTCCTCGACTGGTTTGTATATGGTGCTGCCGCATGATCCAGGCCCCTTTTCAGATCCATCAACCCGCGCGCGCTAGTGATGGCTACGGGTACAGTCTAATCCGGTAGAATTGCATGATTGATTTGTGTAGTTATTATTACCGGCCTGCGCCTACAGCTAGGATACACACCGAGGAATCTTTTTCTGGCTTTCCCTGCTCATGCTCTCATTGCCTAATTAACCCATCTTTGCCCCACTCGCTGACAAAGACAGTAGAACTGTCATCATCTTGGTACTATATGCGTCTTACAACTATACACATTAAAGAAAAACGTAATATTGGCACAAAGGTCTATTTGCTAGTACTCAGAACATCTAGCAACACTATAGTCTGAAAGTGCTATCTGGTACCGGGCGGTAAAACATACACACGCATCATGATAAACAGTAAATAAAATCTGAAAAACGATTTTGATTTTTTTTGGCAACATACATTGAGGAGTGTGTGTCAGCTGCGTGCAAATTTCTTTCATGATGGAATGACACTGGTGGAATTGGTCTAGAGGATTGGTATTCAGTTCTACCTTGCCGATCACATCGACAATTAACTGCATGCAGAATGGTCAATAAAATGTTCATTAGCAAAACAAAAAGATGATAAAATAACATGTTGTACAATAGAATATATTTCTCCCTGACATATATAACGATGGACGCGGTTACATGATATGAAGGTTACACTAGAAAGTTGGGGACTAAGAGAAGGCATGAAGAAACAAGAGTTCAATGACGACGACTCCGGCTCTGTGACAATAGTCGTCTGTGGCACTAGTCGAGAAATGTGTGCGAAGACTTCTCGGCTTTCATCGAGAAAATCAAGCCGTCATTGATAGGGGAGCAGCGATACCGGCGCGTCAGCGACTTGTTTTGCCGGCGGGTTGTTCGATCATGGAGGCTCCTCGATGTACTCTTTATTATATTTAGAATGCTTTGTACTTCTTACGAATCTTTATAATAGATCCGGATCTTTTCAAATAAAATAACTTGTAGAATAGTCATAAGTTCTAGGATACCTTTTCAAAGGAATTGTAGTGCAGTTACTTCCCGACAAAACAAACCGCGAGGAAACAGTTTTTACTTGCCCTACGTAGTGGTCGCTTTTTATTTCCATTTAGCGAGGAGGTGCCTCCAAATTGTTACCACTCTCATACTCGGACCATTCTTTTATATAGTTTTTGTCAGATGTCTCTTTTGATTCATATGTTCATACCAAACTTCCTATGCCTTAGATCATCTCCAGCCGCGCCCCCAACAAGCCCCCCCTCCAAGGCCTTTTTTATCGCCGGCGCCGAAAAATCGGCCCAGTCGCCCCCCCCAGAAGCCAAGTTTTCACCGGTTAGGGCCGAATTTGAGCCGGTGGACCCAGACTGAACCCGCGCGCGCTGGGGGCGCCCGGGGGCGCCTGGGGAAGCAGTTGTCGGCACGAAAACAAGTGGGACCGTCGAGTCAGCGACTCGCGGCCTTCGGCGTCCTCATCGCCTTGGTTCCCGCGGGAATCAATGTGAAGGCTGGTGCGCCGGTCAGCCTTCCATTGATGCCTCACGGGCGGCGCAGTGAAGGCACGGCGACGCGCCTCCCTCCCGCTCCCGCCACGCGTACACACGGCAGCCGCCCACGCACGGCTATAAAAGTCGCCCCTCCCTCGCCGGTGAGCGCACACTCCATCACCAGAGAAACCCTCTCCCCCTCACACCGCTGACGCCCCGTCGACCTCTCACCGCCGACGCGCGTCTCTCCTCTCTCCCTCCGCCAACGAGCATGGCCGAGCGCTACCCAGCGGATGGTGCGGCGGCCAACGGCTTCGGCCGCCGCCACCTACACGAGGACGAGGCACGCCTCCTCTCCGAGGTCGACTACCCGGCGCCGCCGGACATGCGGGTGCCGGGCTCCTGGAGGCTCAGCGCCGCCGGCGTCCCGGTGCCTCTAGCACCCACCGAAGCTGACCGGCGCGCCGAGATCACGGGCATCCGGTCGTCGCTGCTGGAGCAGGCGCGGAACCAGCCGAGGTACGCCCCCGACAGCAACACGTTGTAGACGGCATACTTCGACCGTCGCCAGGAGGAGCAGCTTGCCTCCACCAACGGCGTCGAGCCCCGCGGCCGCCTCAACTCCGAGGGGCGGCGCCGATGGTGGGGCGTCCCCGACCGCACTCTCGAAGCCGTCCTCAAGCACATCGAGGCCGGCAACACGCCGCGCTTGGAGTACCCGGCGCCCCCTCCTTCTCTTGCCGCTGCGGCAGCTCCTGGACGCTACGGCGAATGGAGACGACGACCTCCTCGTAGTCGGGCTCTGGCTCCCTTTCATCTGGATCACCGGCCCTCTGCTTGTTCAAGCCGGAGCCACAAGAGACGTCGCTCGGGCGTCGCACCCGCGACGGCGCTCTCGTCATCAACGAGGGCGGCCGTGGCCCCTCTCCTTCTTGTTCCCGCCTCGTCAGGCCAAAGACCGAGCCGCGGTTGCTCCCCGTGAAGAAGGAGCATGAGGCCATTTCCACCGACGACGAGACCGCCCTCAAATGGGCGCGGGAGGACGTCCGCGAGCAGATGGCGCGCCAGCGCTGTGCCCTCATGGAGATCGTCGCTCGCCACCGTGAACGCGAGGAGGGCGGCATCGTCATCCTTGACGACAGTGACGAGGAGGCACTCGGGCCGTCCAACCCCCCACGCATCAGCGACGCTAGTCAGGGGTGCAGCAGGGACGGCGGCGATACGCAGGACGGTGACGACGACTACACCCGGTTCTACAGGCTCCTTGGCATGTAGAAGGCGGGGGCGGCGGCGTAGTAGTAGTATTTAGTTGTCGTTTTTAGCTAGTTTTGAAATTATGTTTTCAGTTTTGTACAAATATGAATGGAATCACCTAGTTTGGCCCAATTTGTGTCGTGTTTGGCCGAATTTTGGCTGAGTTTGGTTTTCAAAAAAATGGCGTCTGGGGCTGCCGTTGGGATACCGACCGCCCCACACCGATTTTTTCGTTGGCGCGCCCCCAGGCGGCGCTATTTCAAGCCCCTAGAGGGCCGAACGGCTGGAGATGCCCTTAGTCATTGGTTTGTATTGCCAATCCTTTTCATCAAGCTAGGTTTCAAGACACCTAACTTGTATGATCAAAAGTATGTCTAGAGAGGGGGTGATTAGACTACTTGACCACATAAAAACTTATCATTTTTTCAATTTTAGTTGTAGGCTATTTTTATCATTTCTACCAAGTCAAGAACACCCTACACATGCAAGTCTAAGAGTTGAGCAGCGGAAAGTAAAGACTTTGCATATGATCGTAAAGGAGAGATTGAAGAAATCAAATGCAATGAAGACACGATGATTTTTGTCTTGGTTCCAATAGGTGATGCTATCGTACATCCACGCTGATGGAGACTTCAACCTACGGAGAGTAATGGCAGCGCGAGTCTACGGAGGGCTCCACCCACGAAGGGTCCACGAAGAAGCAACCTTGTCTATTCCATCATGGCTTACTCCCACGAAGGACTAGCCTCACTCGGGTAGATCTTCACGAAGTAGGCAATCTCCTTGCCCTTACAAACTCCTTGGTTCAACTCCACATTCTCTTGGAGGCTCCCAAGTGACACCTAACCAATCTATGAGACACTACTCTCCAAAAGGTAATAGATGTGTAGTTGTTGATGAACTCCTTGCTCTTGTCCTTCAAAAGATAGTCTCCCCAACACTCAATCACTCTCTCACAGATTTGACTTGGGTAGGAGAAGGATTTGAGTGGAAAGCAACTTGGGAAAGGCTAGAAATCAAGGTTCAAATGGTAGGATTGGAATTCTTGATATCAACACATAAGTAGGTGGTTCTCTCTTAGAAAATGAGTAGTGGAAGTAGTGTTTCACTATGGCGGCTCTCTTAGAGAGTAAGTGGGGGTGGAGGGGTATTTATAGCCTTCACCCAAAAATCCAACCGTCAAGCTTTTGACCCAACTCAGTGACACCAGGCCAAACTTTCAGTGAGACCGACTAGTGTAAAAGATTCGAACGTTGGAAGTATCGGTGAGACCAAAGCAGAAAATTTCGGAGTGACCGAAGTGCAATGGTTAGGGCAAGAGCTCATTTTGGTAGTTCCAATCGTTTCATCTCGGTAATTCCAAAATGAAGTAAGTTCATCATAGAAACTTGGTCACACCATCTTGGTGAGTCCGAGATCCATATCAGTAGAACCGAAATGCTAGGGTTTGGCTTAGGCAATGTGTGTGATCAACTCAGTTAGTCTGGGATAGAGAATTTCGGTGGGACCAAGATGAAACTTTAGGGTTTTGGACAGATATGATGTGGAGAAAGCTGTTGAGGGTTTTGGACAGGTATGATGTGGAGAAAGCTGTTGAGGGTTATGGAGATATATCTCTAAGCACTTGAGCACCAAACTCATCAACAGTACCTCATTCCCTTTTAATAATATTGGCTTTCCTATAAGACTCAATGTGATCTTCGATCACTTAACCAAAAATGAAGAGTCTTGGAGCTTTGCCAATTGTTGTCCTTAGCATTTTGAGTGGTCCACCATCACTAGTCCTTGACAAGCCAATAATTGATCCTCTCATAAATCTATTGTCAATGAGCATTAGATCAATGATTTATATGTTGTTATTAATTAACAAAGCCACCCAGGGATTAGTTGCACTTTCAATCTCCCCCTTTTTGGTAATAGATGACAACATATAGATCAAAGTTTTGACAAATGATATAATCAATGAAATGCATCATCGCTTTGAGAAGTATATGATAAGAAAGAGCTCCCCCTAAATTTGTGCAGTATTAAAAATTTGCATTTAATACAAATGCACAACCGATTGGGATCATGGGTCACTCTTCCATGTCATATACATCTTGGTGGAGCGCTCAAGATGATATGATTGCAATGTAATAAGCACTCATCACCAAACAAACAAGTGAATGATCATACAAAGAGCATATGAATAGATATTTAAGCAAGCATAGCATGAAAATACGGTATGATCAAGCACAAAGTAACATAGTCTCATACAAGCAACAACCAAAAGTATCTCGGAGTAGCACGAAACCAAGAAAATCAAATGATAAAAAGCAAGAGCACTCTCTCTCGAAGACCTAATGATCTATACTAATTCTCCCCCTTTGGCAACAAGTACCAAAAAGTTCGAAGAAGTATAGAGATAAATGTCGCTCTAGGCTCTATCTCCGGCAGCTCCTGGTGGTGAATTCCTCTGACTTGCAGCGCCTGTGTGCATAGATGTTTGAGTGGAAAGAAGTGCATCTGCGAAGAGCTCTGCTGATGTCTGTTGAGGTGGTGGTGTAGAAACTGCTAGAGGCACTGACGGAGCAACTGTAGATGCAGCAGGTGGAGCTGAGATTGTGGCTCTGGAAGTGACTGGCACGGCTTCTGACCTAGGCATGGTCTGGAACTGAGTGGTCATGGGAAGTCTCTTGCCATGGTGCTCATCATCATCACTAGACTATAGCTTTGCTTCATCCACCTCTTTCTTTAGACTCTCAATGGTGGTCTGCATCTCTGTAACCTTGACATCTAGATCATAGAATTTTGTCTCACTGATCCTCTCAAGACTCTTGTGGTTCTCTGCGAGGTTGGCCAAACTCCGCTTGATCCTCTAAGTGGCTTGAAGAAGATAGTTCATCTGATCAGTCTCGGTCTTTAGCAATTGAGCGGTGGGAGCACTTGGCTCTGTAGTCCTAGCAGCCTCTGCTTCTGCCTGTGATGCAGCCGAGGTGGATTGGAAGGATCCATCGTCATGGTGTTATCCTCAAACTCCGGCTATAGTGACAAATGCTCACGATCAAGAATATATGACTTGTTTGCACCCTTTGAATTGATAAGCATCTGGATGTGTGGTGCAAAGCCACATGATCTCTTGTGGTCTGCTGCAGTTCTCTTGACAGTTTCAGTAATGAGATCCATAACCTTGAGCTTCTGATGTTGATCGATGTGATGCAACATGTTGATCGATGTGATGCAGCATGTTGATAGAGTGTCCTCTAATCATCTTCTCATCTCCAGATTTTGGCATCAAAGTATACCTCATGGTTGCATTTGAGGTAGAAAGACCAACCAATAGGTGATACACCGATCCAAACTTGTGAGACTCCTTGTACTTATTGGGGATTTCAGTGTCGTGGTCCATCTTGGGCTTAGCATAGACATCTTGGTCCACACTAGACTGATATCTGACTCCTTCGGTTATCCAAACAATTTTGCCATTGGGGTAGAAGTGAGCTGTAGAGTAAAATTGCATGATCATCTCATTATTCCATGCAGTCAGCTTCTTCCGAATGAACTCATCAATGCCAACATCCCTGTAATCTTCATGAACATGGGGAAAATGATCTTCGTTCTTGTCAATGAACTTCCAGTCCACTGATACCTGATACGTCTCCAACGTATCTATAATTTTTGATTGTTCCATGTTGTTTTATTATCAATCTTGGATGTTTTATAATCATTTTATAGTCATTTTATATCATTTTTTGGTACTAACCTATTCACATAGTGCCAAGTGCCAGTTGCTGTTTTTTACATCGCAGAAAATCAATACCAGACAGAGTCCAAATGGCACGAAACTCCATGATGATTTTTTATGGGCCACAAGGAACACATTGGGCCCTGGTTGCACCTTGGGGGAGTCCCGAGGAGGGGACAACCCACCAAGGCGCACCAGGAGGCCCCGACACGCCCTGGTGGGTTGTGCCCACCTCGGGTGCCCCCCGGACCGCCTCTTTGCTGTATAAATACCCCAATATTCCAGAAACCCTAGGGGAGTCGACAAAATATTCATCCAGCCGCCGCAGAGTCCAGAACCACCAGATCCAATCTAGACACCATCTCGGATGGGGTTCACCACCTCCATTGGTGCCTCTCCGATGATGCGTGAGTAGTTCTTTGTAGACTTTCGGGTCCATAGTTAGTAGCTAGATGGCTTTCTCTCTCTCGCTGAATTCTCAATACAATGGTCTTGGAGATCCATATGATGTAACTCTTTTGTTGTGTATTTGTTGGGATCTGATGAACTTTGAGTTTATGATCAGTCATATCTTTTTATATCCATGAAAGCTATTTGAGTTTCTTTGATCTCTTATATGCATGATCTCTTATAGCCTCGTATTTCTTCTCTGATATTTGGGTTTTGTTTGTCCAACTTGATCTATTTATCTTGCAATGGGAAGAGGTGTCCGGTAGGGGGTTCGATCTTACGGTGCTTGATCCCAGTGACAGAAAGGGAAACAACACATATGTATTGTTGCTACTAAAGATAAAAAGATGGGATCTATATCTACGCAATGGATAAACAGATCTTGTCTACATCATGTCATCGTTCTTATTGCATTACTCCGTTTCTCCATGAACTTAATACACTAGATGCATGCTGGATAGCGGTCGATGTGTGGAGTAATAGTAGTAGATGCAGGCAGGAGTCGGTTTACTAATCTTGGACGTGATGCCTATGTAATGATCTTGCCTGGATATCGTCATAATTATTTGAGGTTCTATCAATTGCCCAATAGTAATTTGTTTACCCTCCGTTTGCTATTTTTCTCGAGAGAAGCCACTAGTGAAACCTACGACCCCCGGGTCTTCTTTCTCATATATTTGCTTGCGATCTACTTTTCCTTTACATTTTTATTCAGATCTATTAAACCAAAAATACAAAAATACTTTGCTGCACTTTATTTTATTTACAATCTATTATTTCAATCTATTACTGTCGGTGTACAAAAAGAGGGGTGCGTTTTTGTACCCATATACCTGTGCACGGGCAGTCGGAGCCGCGCCCACGGTCACACCAAGCAGAACAGGGGAGGTGAGCCAAGGTAAGACCGAAGCCCAAGATAATCAGAGCAACGCCAAGGCCAAGACCACAAAGAGCAGAGGGACAAAGCAGGTTCCCCCGGCAAGACCCTTGCCGGGGCAGCTCGCCCCACACCAACAGAGCGAGCCACCCTTGAGCCCACGGTCCGCAACTCCATCATCCACGTGGGGCCAGGGCTCGGGAAGGCACCTCTGTGGTGGCATGCAGATCTTTGTGAAGACATATTCAAGATCAGATGAGGATTAGAAGACGACGATCCTCGACAAGATCCTTGCCGAGGAAGGCCACCAGACCCCCGGCAAGGCCCTTGTCGGGGACGAAAGCGTGCCACGGCAAGACCCTTGCCGGGCCACCCGGCAAGGCCCTCACGAAGGACGCTAGCAGGGCCACCGCTAGGCCCACGCCAACCAAGCTTCCACCGCCGTTCACATGCAGCTGCCAGCCCAACCAGCTGGGCAGGCACCTGCGTGGCAACATGGAGCCCCCAGGCCAACTCATTGAGCGCCTGCGTGGCGGCATGCAGATCTTCGTGAAGGCTCCACCACCGCGCCACCTCAGCTGCCTGACTGCCTACATGGCGCCGCACGCATCGCTGACCAGGGCGCGTGTCAAAGCAAGGAGGAGCGGCGACGGACGGGACGGGCCACGCCCCCGTCCCCAATAAAGCAAGGGACACCTAAGCTACGCATTAAATGCGTCTTGTCCTGTAATACGAGCGATAAGCTCAGGGCACTGTACGCCTTTCCACCTCCTGTGTGCCACTGTGGCAACCCCTTCCGACTATAAAAGGAGGCCCATGGCATACTTGAGAGGGATTCGGCTCTTTCGAACCAGGCACTGACCACAGCTAGTTCGAGAGCTCAAGAACTCTCTGAAATACACCCACCAAAGCAGGACTAGGGTTTTATGCATCCTCGTGGCCCGAACCTGGGTAAACGATCCTTGTGCTGTCTACTGGCCCTGCTCTTCTCACAACCCCGCGCCCCAGCAACCGTAGTAGGGATTCTTGTGATCCCATAGGTGTCATTCCACACCGACATCTTTGGCGCGCCAGGTAGGGGGCGCAATTGTGAGAATATGGTCTAGTAGTTAGCCTAGCAGTTCTTCATCGCCCTTGGCTCCTGAGAAGAAGGCGGCCGGAGGAACGACGCCGGCTCGGCAACAGAAAAGCTAAGTCATTCAGAGCTTTGAGTTATTTCCTCCTATACATAAGGTTATCGTCCTCGGAGATCTCGCCTATGTATGAGAAACCTGTACGCAAAGGGGCCCTCCCGCAATTGGCAACGCCCTTGTTCTGTTTCGAGTCCGCTCAACAGCTCAAAGTGGCTGCGTCGAGAGTGGCGGGGTAGCCTTCCGCACTTGGCAATGCTCCCGACTCTGACTCGAGTCAAGCTCGACAGTTCGGGCGGCCGCGCTAAGGGCGGCAAGGTGGTTCGCCCGGCAGCAAGCACACCCGGCAAGCCAATGGGGATCCATCCCCAAGATGCCGCCTTGGGTTTACGCGCCGGCGAGCCTACCCAGTAACGTAGGGAGGACATACAAAGGAAAATCGAACAGGAATATAACATGCATAATACTGAAAGTGCTGCAGAGTTATATTACATCGAATTGTTGCTGCGGTTCTAACTAGAGATAGCGATTGTCTTGGTTGTGAACCTGCAGCAGCGATAAAGAACGGGATGCCTAATCCCGGCGCTAGCCCTCCACCCTCTGAAGTTCACCGACTCGGCTGATGATGGGCTTGATGCGCTCCCTGAGCGGCGCGAGGTCAGTACCCTCCGGCAAGCTCTCCAGCGCGGCGTCGAAGTCGAGGTCGGGGTACCAGTGCGCCACCTTGGTGAGAACCTTGGTCATAGCACCTTGGCAAAGCCTCCGGGACTCGTCGGCCAGTGAGGCCGCCCGGTTGGCGTGGAGCCGCTCCAGAGCGCCGACGACCTTCTCAAAGAACATGGTCAGGCTGCAATCGGCGCTCACGCTCCGCTCTGGGACATACCTCACGTCTGGCATCCCCATGATGGCCAGCTGCGTGGTGGCCTGGTTGGCGACGGTGGCGAGGCGATCGAGCCAACGGTTCTCGCCCTCCACGTGATCCGCGAAGTTGAGGCCCTCGTTCTTCTGCAACTGCTTCTCGGCCTCCAGCTCCTTGGCCAGGGTCCCCTCTCGGGTTTTGGCCTCTGACAGCACCTTCTCGAGACCCTCCAGCTTCAGCTGGAGGTCTTTGATGGAGTTGTTGGCCTCGGAGAGCTCCCCAGCCTTGCTGACGACCGCGCCCTGCGCCTCTGTCAGGGCACTGTTAAGCGTGTCCTTCTCCTGGGACAGCTTCAGGGCCTGCTCCTTCAGCGCGTCGCGCTCCGCCTCCAACTCCTCCACCCTGCCGGCGTGAACCTGGGCCTGGGCATTGAGTGCCTCTTTGTGCCTCTGCTCCAGCTCACTGGTCCGCTGCAAGACAAGCTTCTCCACCTCTGCATCCTTGCCGCGAAGCATGGCGGCAAGCTTCTCCTCGCGTGCAGCGTGGTCCTCCTCCTGGGAGTTCAGCGCGGCCTCGTGCTGGGTCCGGGCGGCTTCGATGCCCGTGGCCAAGTTCCTCGCCGTCTCTTGAGCTTTCTCGACGTCAGCGAGCTTCATGGTGAGCTCCACGTCGCGCTTGGCCAGCTCGCCCTGGGCAGCCTTGAGCTCCTTGTGGGCCTCGCGGAACCAGTCCTGCGTCTCGGCAACGCGCTTCTGGAGGTCCGCCTCCGCCTTCTCCACCACCGCCGTCCTGGACTTAGCCTTGTCCAGGCGGGCGCGGTGGAGCGCCTGGAGCTTCCGGAAGCTGGCGCCCATGGCGTGGAGGAGCCGTTCTTCCTGCGAACCATCGCCGCCAACGATCGGCTCATCGACGACTTCAAGCCCGGCAGCGGCAAGCACTTCGTCGTCGAACACCTCTCCCTCAACGGGTGTCTTGGTGCTCGACACGCCTGGAAGGTGGACGAACAAGTCGTCGCTCACCCTCAGGTACTTGCCGGAGCCGGAAGTAGCAGAAGAGGAAGGATGGTCATCAGCTACCTCCTCCTCCTCCTCGGCAGTGGCCCCGCCGGCCTCTCCGGCAGGCCCCTTGCTGGTCTCCTCAGCGGTAGCCTTGCTGGCCTCCCCGGTAGGCCCCTCGGCGGCATCCTCGGCAGCACCCTTGGCGGCCTCCTCGGCGGCGATCTTCTCGGCGTCCACCTCGGCGGCCTTGGTGACGTTTTCGATAATGGCGTCCACGTCCTCTGGGTTCACCGAGGAGGAATCTGGACGCCGAAGAGGGGGGTGAGGCAAGGCCAGGACCAAGAGCCGGAAAGAAAAAGAAGCAGGGACGAACGGCGAACGACTTACCTGTGCCAGTACCCGGCTGGGAAACCGAAGTCCCCTCCCCGCCAACATTTGGCATCGAGGCAAAGCCGCCGGCGCGCAAGTTCTCCTCCTCCTCCTCCTCCATGTGCGTGGGCCCGGTGCTAGGCGCCCTTGCCGGGGACGCCCCTCGGGGCGGCGTGGTCGATGGGGGCGGCGTGTTGGAGTAGCCCTATGTGGTTCCTGCTACTGTTGCTCTCCTCCTGCGTACCTGGCAAGGTCAGCACCAAAGTGTCATGCCCCTGACACATATCGACGGGGGAAGAGTGATAAACTTATGTTGGGGGCTATGCCGGGGGCTGCTGTCCGGGCTGCTCAACACCACCAGTGGCGCCCCCGAAGTACCAACTGGGGGCTGGCCACCCGCCGAGACCTTGGCCCTCTTCACTCTCTGGGCCAGCGTCTCCACGTCCCTGGAAAGATGAAGACAAGTCAAGACGAGCAACACAGATTGAGGAGGCAAAGATAACGAAAAGAAACCAGATACTTACTCGTCGTCCGCCTCCTCCTCTGCTGTTTTCCTCTTCCTCCTCGGGCTGAGGGATCCATAATCGAAACTAACCTCCGTATCAACATCTACCGGAGGAGGAGAAGGAGGTGGTGCCTGGACACGCGTGGACGAAGAAGGGGCGGCTGTCTTCTTCTTCACCGCGGCCTTCGCTGGCTTCTTTGCCGCCGCGGCCCTCGTGTGGCGCCCGGACCCCTCCAACGTCAGTTGTGGCCGCGCAGCCCTGCCAGGCCGGACCGGCTCGCCGGAACTGGCCCGCCGCAGGACTCGCCCTCTCCCCATAGCCGGCATCGGGCCTGCGGTCTCGGCCTCCTCCTCCGACGACTCGCCGGTCACATCTTCAACCAGAGGAGCCTCGGTACCGGCGCTGCTGGCTCCCCCGGCGGCCGCCGCCCACCGGGTGAGCTCCTCCTCCTCCGCGGCCGTCGCGGCCTTCTCCTCCACACCGCCGGCGCTGCCGGACTCCTTGGCAAGTTGTGCCTCCCTCGCCCTGGCGGCGATGTAGTCCAGCTCCGCCTGGGTGTTGTCCTGGACAAGCAGCCGCTCGGCGTCAGTGTTGACGTACCCCTCGTGCAGAGTGTCAAAGAACTGCTGCACCTCGGCGTCCTCCGGCTCCTTCCAGCTCGGGTCAGGACCATGCGCGTTGCAGTCCGGCATCATGGCAATGATATCGGACCGGCGCGAGTTATTGCACAACGGGACCACCCCCGTCGGCAGCTTGAACAGAGGCCCCTTGAGGACCTTGCCGGCCTTCACGGCGGCCCTCGCGATCTTGCCGGTCTGCTCGACCTCGCCGTCGCGGCCCACGTCAAGCTGGAAGAGCCGCTGGCAGAGATGGGCGTGCCCCATCACTGTGAAATTGTGGTCAAGGCCGGGACGAGCCGCATGATGTCGGCGGGGTTCGTGAAGAGCCAGGCTGGCCTCCCCTTGTTATGCAGTGGAGCGATCCGGCGGCGGATGAAGTCCACCCCGATCATCTCAAGGGTGAGGCCGGCCTCGGTGAGCCGGAGGATCCTGGTGGTGGCGACCATGAGCTTCTGTTCGTCGGCATCGACGTTGCTCCAATCGCTTCTACGGACCGGCGGCGCCCGGCGAACTTCACAGAACGCCGGCGGGTCCTTCTCCTCGATCCAGCACCACCGGCCCCGCCATTCTTCCCACCTCTCCTTCATGGCGCCCTCCGGATACGCCCCCTTGGATCTTGAGACCCAGGCAATGCAACCGGCGATGGCACCCCCTGGTTGGATCCGAGGGGAGAAGTAATGGCGGAAGAGCGCCGTGTTGGGGTGCACCCCGGCGAAGCCCTCGCAGGGATGCGCGAAAAGGGCCATGCACGCCACCGCATTCGGAGTAAAATCCAGGAGGCAGAAGCCAAAGGTATGCATGAGGTCGCTCAAGAAATTAGAGAAGGGAGGCCAGAGCCCGCAAGAAAAAATAATCGACAAACAAGGGGTACCGATGTGGGGCAGCCTCGGCGCAGTCAGCGGGGATGACACGCGTGGCTAGATGCCCCGAATTCTCTCCCCCCGTATTCACTCCCCACAGGGGCCTGAAGGAGTCCCGAAGCTCGAACACGTCATCTGTCAAGGGGAAGAAGGCGGACTGCGTCCGCTGCACCGCCAGCGCACTCTTCGGCGGCTCCGCGGCTCCGGCGTCCTTGGCCACTCCCTTGCCCTTGGTGGATTTTGGCGCCATGGCGGCTGGGGGAGGAGGGCAGGACAGAGAGCGGCGGAAGCGCAATGGCGGCGAGCAGGAACAAAGCTTGGAGAAGAAGAGGAAGGCAGGTGGAGGTTTCCGAGATTGGGGTTGCGCGAAGGGTAAAAGGAACAGTGCGCCCGCGGTTATCCCTTTTTATGGGGAAGCCGCGGGGCGCGCTACCCATTTACTGCGATGTGACGCATGCGTGTGGAAACCTCCCCACGCATGCCGCCCACGTCACGCACACCGAAGGAAATATGCCCTAGAGGCAATAATAAAGTTATTATTTATTTCCTTATATCATGATAAATGTTTATTATTCATGCTAGAATTGTATTAACCGGAAACATAATACATGTGTGAATACATAGACAAACAGAGTGTCACTAGTATGCGTCTACTTGACTAGCTCGTTGATCAAAGATGGTTATGTTTCCTAGCCATAGACATGAGTTGTCATTTGATTAACGAGATCACATCATTAAGAGAATGATGTGATTGACTTGACCCATTCCGTTAGCTTAGCACTCGATCGTTTAGTATGTTGCTATTGCTTTCTTCATGACTTATACATGTTCCTATGACTATGAGATTATGCAACTCCCGTTTACCGGAGGAACACTTTGTGTGCTACCAAACATCACAACGTAACTGGGTGATTATAAAGGTGCTCTACAGGTGTCTCCAAAGGTACTTGTTGGGTTGGCGTATTTCGAGATTAGGATTTGTCACTCCGATTGTCGGAGAGGTATCTCTGGGCCCACTCAGTAATACACATCACTATAAGCCTTGCAAGCATTGTGACTAATGAGTTAGTTGCGGGATGATGTATTACGGAACGAGTAAAGAGACTAGCTGGTAACGAGATTGAACTAGGTATCGAGATACCGACGATCGAATCTCGGGCAAGTAACAGACCGATGACAAAGGGAACAACGTATGTTGTTATGCGGTCTGACCGATAAAGATCTTCGTAGAATATGTGGGAACCAATATGAGCATCCAGGTTCCGCTATTGGTTATTGACCGGAGAGGTGTCTCGGTCATGTCTACATAGTTCTCGAACCCCGCACGCTTAACGTTACGATGACAGTTATATTATGAGTTTATATGTTTTGATGTACCGCAGGTTGTTTGGAGTCCCGGATGTGATCACGGACATGACGAGGAGTCTTGAAATGGTCGAGACATAAAGATTGATATATTGGAAGCCTATGTTTGGACATCGGAAGTGTTCCGGGTGAAATCGGGATTTTTCCGGAGTACCGGGAGGTTACCGGAACCCCCCGGTAACTTAATGGGCCTTAGTGGGCCTAGGTGGAAGAGAGGAGAGGAGGCCAGGGCAGGGCCGCGCGCCCCTCCCCCCAGCCCGAATAGGACAAGGAGAGGGGGCGGCGCCCCCCTTCCTTCCTCCCCTCCACCTCTTCCCCCTTTCTCTCCTAGTCCAACATGGAAAAAGGGGGGAGTCCTACTCCCGGTAGGACTAGGACTCCTCCTGGTGCGCCTCTCCTCTAGGCCGGCCGAACCCCCCTTGCTCCTTTATATATGGGGCAGGGGGCACTTCTTGACACAAAATTGATCATTGATCTCTTAGCCGTGTGCGGTGCCCCACTCCACCATATTACACCTCGATAATATCGTAGTGGTGCTTAGGCGAAGCCCTGCGTCGGTAGAACATCAACATTGTCACCACGCCGTCGTGCTGACGAAACTCTCCCTCAACACTCGGCTGGATCGGAGTTTGAGGGACGTCATCGAGCTGAACGTGTGCTGAACTCGGAGGTGCCGTGCATTCGGTACTTGATCGGTCGGATCGTGAAGACGTACGACTACATCAACCGCGTTGTGTTAAACGCTTCCGCTATCGGTCTATGAGGGTACGTGGACAACACTCTCCCCTCTCGTTGCTATGCATCACCATGATCTTGCGTGTGCGTAGAATTTTTTGAAATTACTACGTTCCCCAACACACACCCCTCCACGCCGCGCGCGTGGGTCGTGGGAAGCGCAGCGCGCGAAAAGTCTTACCACGGTAAAAACCACCCCGCCTGCCCGCGCACCGTTTGGGGCCTGGCCCAACAACGTGTCGCGCTTATGTGTGGCCCAGGCCCGGGGGCTCCTGTCAGTGTACAAAAAGAGGGGTGCGTTTTTGTACCCCTATACCTGTGCACGGGCAGTCGGAGCCGCGCCCACAGTCACACCAAGCAGAACAGGGGAGGTGAGCCAAGGTAAGACCGAAGCCCAAGATAATCAGAGCAACGCCAAGGCCAAGACCACAAAGAGCAGAGGGATGAAGCAGGTTCCCCCGGCAAGACCCTTGCCGGGGCAGCTTGCCCCACACCAACAGAGCGAGCCACCCTTGAGCCCACGGTCCCCAACGCCATCATCCACGTGGGGCCAGGGCTCGGGAAGGCACCTCTGTGGTGGCGTGCAGATCTTTGTGAAGACATATTCAAGATCAGATGAGGATTATAAGACGACGATCCTCGGTAAGATCCTCGCCGAGGAAGGCCACCAGACCCCCGGCAAGGCCCTTGCCGGGGACGACAGCGCGCCACGGCAAGACCCTTGCCGGGCCACACGGCAAGACCCTTGCCGGGCCACCCGGCAAGGCCCTCACCAAGGACGCCATCAGGGCCACCGCCAGGCCCACGCCAACCAAGCTTCCACCGCCGTTCACATGCAGCTGCCAGGCCAACCAGCTGGGTGGGCACCTGCGTGGCAACATGCAGCCCCCAGGACAACTCATCGAGCGCCTGCGTGGCGGCATGCAGATCTTCGTGAAGGCTCCACCATCAGCTGCCTGCCTGCCTACATGGCGCCGCACACATCGCTGGCCAGGGCGCGTGTCAAAGTGAGGAGGAGCGGCGACAGACGGGATGGGCCTCGCCCCCGTGCCCAATAAAGCAAGGGGACACCTAAGCTACGCATTACATGCGTCTTGTCCTGTAATACGAGCGATAAGCTCAGGGCACTGTACGCCTTTCCACCTCCTGTGTGCTACTGTGGCAACCCCTTCCAACTATAAAAGGAGGCCCATGGCATACTGGAGAGGGTTCGGCTCTTTCGAACCAGGCACTGACCACAGCTAGTTCGAGAGCTCAAGAACTCTTTGAAATACACCCACCAAAGCAGGACTAGGGTTTTACGCATCCTCGCGGCCCGAACCTGGGTAAACGATCCTTGTGCTGTCTACTAGCCCTGCTCTTCTCGCAACCCCGCGCCCCGGCAACCGTAGTAGGGATTCTTGTGATCCCATAGGTGTCGTTCCACACCGACAATTACAAATTTATGGCATCGTTACCCGAAAGGGATTGACAACCCCTGTAACACGTCGGGTTGTGAGGTGTTGTTATTTGCGTGCAGGTGTTGTTTACGTTGTGTTGCTTGGTTCTCCTACTGGTTCGATAACCTTGGTTTCATCACTGAGGGAAATACCTACCTTTGTTGTGCTACATCATCCCTTCCTCTTTGGGGAAATACCGACGTAGTCCTAGCAGACATGAGCTTTCTGGCGCTATAGTCAGGGAGCAATCAAAAGGAATTTCTGGCGCCGTTGCCGGGGAGGATCTTCAACATATAGCAGGTACCTAATCACAAATCTCATCTCTTCGCAATTTACATTATTTGCCATTTGCCTCTCGTTTTCCTCTCCCCCACTTCACAAAAAATACTGTTTTATTCGCTTCTCTTTTTCCGTTCGCCGTTTCCTTACCAGATCTGTTTTTGAGTGCAATCTTGTTGTGTAGTCATCATGACTCAAGAGAACACCAAGTTATGTGATTTCTCAAATACCAACAACAATGATTTTATTGGCACTCCACTTGCTCCTCCCGCCACTAGTGCGGAGACTTGTGATATTAATATTGCTTTGCTGAATCTTGTTATGAAAGACCAATTTTTCGGTACTCCTAGTGAGGATGCCGCGTCCCATCTTAATACCTTCGTGGAATTATGCATTGTGCAAAAGAAAAAATATGTGGACAATGATGTGGTCAAGATGAAATTATTTCCGTTTTCTTTGCGTGATTCTGCAAAAATTTGGTTCTCTTCTTTGCCTCGTAATAGTATTGATTCTTGGAATAAGTGCAAAGATGCTTTTACCACTAAGTATTCTCCTCCCGCAAAAATTGTTTCCCTTAGAACCCAGATCATGAATTTCAAGCAACTTGAACATGAGCATGTTGCACAATCTTGGGAAAGGATGAAAATGATGCCAAGGAATTGCCAACTCATGGGTTAAATCTTTGGATGATCATACAAAATTTTTATGCGGGGTTTAATTTCATTTCTTGTAATCTCTTAGATTCCGCCGCGGGTGGTACTTTCATGGAAATTACTTTGGGTGAAGCCACCAAATTGCTTGATAATATCATGGCAAATTATTCCCAATGGCATACCGGAAGAGCTCCTACTGGTAAAAAAGTTAATTTGGTTGAAGAATTTTCTTCTTTGAGTGATAAAGTTAATGCTCTTATGAAATTGGTTGCTAGTAAAAGTGCTCCCATTGATTTTAATGATATGCCTTTGTCTACTTTGATTGAGCAAAATAGTGATGCCATTGATGTGAATTTTATTTCTCGCAATAATTTCAACAACAATGCTTATAGAGAAAATTTTAATCATAGGCCTTTTCCTAGTAATTCCTCCAATAATTATGGTAATTCCTATGGAAATCAATCTTACAATAATAATACGAATACCTCTGATCTTGAGAATAATATTAAAGAATTTATCAACACGCAAAAAGTTTTCAACACTTCCATAGAAGAAAAGTTCAATAAGATTGATGATTTGTCTAGAAGTGTTGATAGAAGTGCTCATGATGTGGAAAATCTCAAGTTGAAATTTTTTGTGCCTAAAGTTGACAATTAAAGCTCTTTATGTTTATATGATGAAAGTAAGAAACGAACTGCTATGCTTAGAGCTAAAAGAGAATTTTTAGAGAAAACTTTTTCTAGTGATTATTCTTGCAAAAATGATGAAGATCTTAAAATGATTGGTGTTTCTTCTATTGATTCCTTGTTTAGTAAAGATAAGATTGATGAAAAAGGGACTGGAGAAGAGTCAACTTTAGGTAGAAGGCATCCCAATATTTCGAAGGGTGAAAATATTGTTGAGAAAATTGATGAAAGTGTGTTTGGAGAGGTTAAAACTTTAGCTAGTGATGTGCCCACTCTTTTGGATTACAAAGACTTTAATTATGATAGTTGATCTTTGATTGATTTTATTTCTTTCTTGCAATCCATACTAAATTCACCCCATGCTTATGAACAAAATAAAGCTTTTACTAAACATATTGTTGATGCTATGATGAAAGCTTTAGAAGAAAAATTGGAATTAGAAGTATCAATTCCTAGAAAATTGCATGATGAGTGGGAACCTACTATCAAAGTCAAGATTAAAAATTATGATTGTTTTGCTTTGTGTGACTTGGGTGCTAGTGTTTCTACGATTCCGAAATCTATATGTGATGTGCTTGGTCTTACTAATCTTGAAGAATGTTCTTTGAATTTGCACTTGGCGGATTCCACTATTAAAAAGCCTATGGGAAGAATTAATGATGTTCTTATTCTTGCAAATAGGAATTATGTGCCCATAGATTTCATTGTTCTTGATATTGATTGCAATCCGTCTTGTCCAATTATTCTTGTTAGACCGTTTTTACGCACTATCGGTGCCGTGATTGATATGAAAGAAGGCAATATTAAGTTCCAATTTCCTTTGAGTAGGGTACGGAACAATTTCCTAGACCAAAAATTAGGCCACCTTATGAATCAATCATCAGGGTATCTTATGGATCTCGAACCAAAGATGACAAAACTTAGATCCTTGCTTTATGCCTAGCTAAGGGCGTAAAACTATAGCGCTTGTTGGGAGGCAACTAATACGCCCATTTTGCATCATGTTTTCTTACAGTTATTTGAAGGAAATATGCCCTAGAGGCAATAATAAAGTTATTATTTATTTCCTTATATCATGATAAATGTTTATTGTTCATGCTAGAATTGTATTAACCGGAAACATAATACATGTGTGAATACATAAACAAACAGAGTGTCACTAGTATGCCTCTACTTGACTAGCTCGTTGATCAAAGATGGTTATGTTTCCTAGCCATAGACATGAGTTGTCATTTGATTAACGGGATCACATCATTAGGAGAATGATGTGATTGACTTGACCCATTCCGTTAGCTTAGCACTCGATCGTTTAGTATGTTGCTATTGCTTTCTTCATGACTTATACATGTTCCTATGACTATGAGATTATGCAACTCCCGTTTACCAGAGGAACACTTTGTGTGCTACCAAACGTCACAACGTAACTGGGTGATTATAAAGGTGCTCTACAGGTGTCTCCAAAGGTACTAGTTGGGTTGGCGTATTCCGAGATTAGGATTTGTCACTCCGATTGTCGGAGAGGTATCTCTGGGCCCACTCAGTAATACACATCACTATATGCCTTGCAAGCATTGTGACTAATGAGTTAGTTGCGGGATGATGTATTACGGAACGAGTAAAGAGACTTGCCGGTAACGAGATTGAACTAGGTATCGAGATACCGACGATCGAATCTCGGGCAAGTAACATACCGATGACAAAGGGAACAACGTATGTTGTTATGCGGTCTGACCGATAAAGATCTTCGTAGAATATGTGGGAACCAATATGAGCATCCAGGTTCCGCTATTGGCTATTGACCGGAGAGGTGTCTCGGTCATGTTTACATAGTTCTCGAACCCGTAGGGTCCGCACGCTTAACGTTACGATGACAGTTATATTATGAGTTTATATGTTTTGATGTACCGAAGGTTGTTCGGAGTCCCGGATGTGATCACGGACATGACGAGGAGTCTCGAAATGGTCGAGACATAAAGATTGATATATTGGAAGCCTACGTTTGGACATCGGAAGTTTTCCGGGTGAAATCGGGATTTTTCCGGAGTACCGGGAGGTTACCGGAACCCCCCGGTAACTTAATGGGCCTTATTGGGCCTAGGTGGAAGAGAGGAGAGGAGGCCAGGGCAGGGCCGCGCGCCCCTCCCCCCCAGTCCGAATAGGACAAGGAGAGGGGGGCGGCGCCCCCCCTTCCTTCCTCCCCTCCACCTTTCCCCCTACCTCTCCTAGTCCAACATGGAAAGGGGGGGAGTCCTACTCCCGGTAGGAGTAGGACTCCTCCTGGCGCGCCTCTCCTCCCTTGGCCGGCGGCCTCCGCCTTGCTCCTTTATATACGGGGGCAGGGGGCACCTCTCGACAGACAATTGATCAACGATCTTTTAGCCGTGTGCGGTGCCCCCCTCCACCATATTACACCTCGATAATATCGTAGCGGAGCTTAGGCGAAGCCCTATGTCGGTAGAACATCATCATCGTCACCACGCCGTCGTGCTGACGAAACTCTCCCTCAACACTCGGCTGGATCGGAGTTCGAGGGACGTCATCGAGCTGAACGTGTGCTGAACTCGGAGGTGTCGTGCGTTCGGTACTTGATCAGTCGGATCGTGAAGACGTACGACTACATCAACCGCGTTGTGTTAACGCTTCCGCTTTCGGTCTACGAGGGTACGTAGACAACACTCTCCCCTCTCGTTGCTATGCATCAGGATGATCTTGCGTGTGCGTAGGAATTTTTTTGAAATTACTACGTTCCCCAACAGTGGCATCCAAGCCTGGTTTTATGCGTTGATGTTATGCACGAGTAGAACACAAGTGAGTTGTGGGCGATATAAGTCATACTGCTTACCAGCATGTCATACTTTGGTTCGGCGGTATTGTGAGATGAAGCGGCCCGGACCGACATTACGCGTACGCTTACGCGAGACTGGTTTCACCGTTGCGAGCACTCGATGCTTAAAGGTGACTGGCGGGTGTCTGTCTCTCTCACTTTAGTTGAACCAAGTGTGGCTATGCCCGGTCCTTGCGAAGGTTAAAACAGCACCAACTTGACAAACTATCGTTGTGGTTTTGATGCGTAGGTAAGAACGGTTCTTGCTAAAGCCCGTAGCAGCCACGTAAAACTTGCAACAACAAAGTAGAGGACGTCTAACCTGTTTTTGCAGGGCATGTTGTGATGTGATATGGTCAAGACATGATGCTATATTTTATTGTATGAGATGATCATGTTTTGTAACCGAGTTATCGGCAACTAGCAGGAGCCATATGGTTGTCGCTGTATTGTGTGAAATGCAATCGCCATGTAATTGTTTTACTTTATCACTAAGCGGTAGCGATAGTCGTAAAAGCAATAGTTGGCGAGACGACAACGATGCTACGATGGAGATCAAGGTGTCGCGCCGGTGACGATGGTGATCATGACAGTGCTTCTGAGATGGAGATCACAAGCACAAGATGATGATGGCCATATCATATCACTTATATTGATTGCATGTGATGTTTATGTTTTATGCATCTTATCTTGCTTTGATTGACAGTAGCATTATAAGATGATCTCTCACTAAAATTTCAAGATAAAAGTGTTCTCCCTGAGTATGCACCGTTGCGAAAGTTCTTCGTGCTGAGACACCACGTGATGATCCGGTGTGATAGGCTCTACGTTCAAATACAACGGGTGCAAAACAGTTGCACACGTGGAATACTCAGGTTAAACTTGACGAGCCTAGCATATGCAGATATGGCCTCGGAACACGGAGACCGAAAGGTCGAGCGTGAATCATATAGTAGATATGATCAACATAGTGATGTTCACCACTGAAACTACTCCATCTCACGTGATGATCGGACATGGTTTAGTTGATATGGATCACGTGATCACTTAGAGGATTAGAGGGATGTCTATCTATGTGGGAGTTCTTAAGTAATATGATTAATAGAACTTAAATTTATCATGAACTTAGTACCTGATAGTATCTTGCTTGTCTATGTTAATTGTAGATAGATGGCCCATGCTGTTGTTCCGTTGAATTTTAATGCGTTCCTTGAGAAAGCAAAGTTGAAAGATGATGGTAGCAATTACACGGACTGGGTCCGTAACTTGAGGATTATCCTCATTGCTGCACAGAAGAATTACGTCCTGGAAGCACCACTGGGTGCCAGGCCTCCTGCAAGAGCAACACCAGAAGTTATGAACGTCTGGCAGAGCAAAGCTGATGACTACTCGATAGTTCAGTGTGCCATGCTTTACGGCTTAGAACCGGGTCTTCAACGACGTTTTGAACGTCATGGAGCATATGAGATGTTCCAGGAGTTGAAGTTAATATTTCAAGCAAATGCCCGGATTGAGAGATATGAAGTCTCCAATAAGTTCTACAGCTGCAAGATGGAAGAGAATAGTTCTGTCAGTGAGCATATACTCAAAATGTCTGGGTATAATAATCACTTGATTCAACTGGGAGTTAATCTTCCAGATGATAGCGTCATTGATAGAATTCTTCAATCACTGCCACCAAGCTACAAGAGCTTCGTGATGAACTATAACATGCAAGGGATGAATAAGACAATTCCCGAGCTCTTCGCAATGCTAAAGGCAGCGGAGGTAGAAATCAAAAAGGAGCATCAAGTGTTGATGGTCAATAAGACCACTAGTTTGAAGAAAAAGGGCAAAGGGAAGAAGAAGGGGAACTTCAAGAAGAACAGCAAGCAAGTTGTTGTTCAGGAGAAGAAACCCAAGTCTGGACCTAAGCCTGAAACTGAGTGCTTCTACTGCAAGCAGACTGGTCACTGGAAGCGGAACTGCCCCAAGTATTTGGCGGATAAGAAGGATGGCAAGGTTAACAAAGGTATATGTGATATACATGTTATTGATGTGTACCTTACTAATGCTCGCAGTAGCACCTGGGTATTTGATACTGGTTCTGTTGCTAATATTTGCAACTCGAAACAGGAGCTACAGATTAAGCGAAGATTGGCTAAGGACGAGGTGACGATGCGCGTGGGAAATGGTTCCAAAGTCGATGTGATCGCGGTCGGCACGCTACCTCTACATCTACCTTCGGGATTAGTAGTAGACCTAAATAATTGTTATTTGGTGCCAGCGTTGAGCATGAACATTATATCTGGATCTTGTTTGATGCGAGACGGTTATTCATTTAAATCAGAGAATAATGGTTGTTCTATTTATATGAGTAATACCTTTTATGGTCATGCACCCTTGAAGAGTGGTCTATTCTTAATGAATCTCGATAGTAGTGACACACATATTCATAATGTCGAAGCCAAAAGATGCAGAGTTGATAATGATAGTGCAACTTATTTGTGGCACTGCCGTTTAGGTCATATCGGTGTAAAGCGCATGAAGAAACTCCATACTGATGGACTTTTGGAACCACTTGATTATGAATCACTTGGTACTTGCGAACCGTGCCTCATGGGCAAGATGACTAAAACACCGTTCTCCGGAACTATGGAGAGAGCAACTGATTTGTTAGAAATCATACATACAGATGTATGTGGTCCGATGAATATTGAGGCTCGTGGCGGATATCGTTATTTTCTCACCTTCACAGATGATTTGAGCAGATATGGGTATATCTACTTAATGAAACATAAGTCTGAAACATTTGAAAAGTTCAAAGAATTTCAGAGCGAAGTTGAAAATCATTGTAACAAGAAAATAAAGTTTCTACGATCAGATTGTGGAGGAGAATATTTGAGTTACGAGTTTGGCCTACATTTGAAACAATGCGAAATAGTTTCGCAACTTACGCCACCCGGAACACCACAACGTAATGGTGTGTCCGAACGTCGTAATCATACTTTACTAGATATGGTGCGATCTATGATGTCTCTTACTGATTTACCGCTATCGTTTTGGGGTTATGCTTTAGAAACGGCTGAATTCACTCTAAATAGGACACCATCGAAATCCGTTGAGACGACGCCTTATGAACTATGGTTTGGCAAGAAACAAAAGTTGTCGTATCTTAAAGTTTGGGGTTGCGATGCTTATGTGAAGAAACTTCAACCTGATAAGCTCGAACCTAAATCGGAGACATGTGTCTTCATAGGATACCCAAAGGAGACTGTTGGGTACACCTTCTACCACAGATCCGAAGGCAAGACATTCGTTGCTAAGAATGGATCCTTTCTAGAGAAGGAGTTTCTCTCGAAAGAAGTGAGTGGGAGGAAAGTAGAACTTGATGAGGTAACTGTACCTGCTCCCTTATTGGAAAGTAGATCATCACAGAAACCAGTTTCTGCGACACCTACACCAATTAGTGGGGAAGTTAAATGATCATGATCATGAAACTTTACATCAAGTTATTACTGAACCTCGTAGGTCAACCAGATTAAGATCCGCACCAGAGTGGTACAGTAATACTGTTCTGGAGGTTATGTTGCTAGACCATGATGAACCTACGAACGATGAAGAAGCGATGGTGAGCCCAGATTCCGCAAAATAGCTTGAGGCCATGAAATCCGAGATGGGATCCATGTATGAGAACAAAGTATGGACTTTGGTTGACTTGCCCGATGATCGGCAAGCCATTGAAAATAAATGGATCTTCAAGAAGAAGACTGACGCTGACGGTAATGTTACTGTCTATAAAGCTCGACTTGTTGCGAAAGGTTTTCGACAAGTTCAAGGGATTGACTACGATGAGACCTTCTCACCCGTAGCGATGCTTAAGTCTGTCCGAATCATGTTAGCAATTGCCGCATTTTATGATTATGAAATTTGGCAAATGGATGTCAAAACTGCATTCCTGAATGGATTTCTGGAAGAAGAGTTGTATATGATGCAACCGGAAGGTTTTGTCGATCCAAAGGGAGCTAAGAAAGTGTGCAAGCTCCAGCGATCCATTTATGGACTGGTGCAAGCCTCTCGGAGTTGGAATAAATGCTTTGATAGTGTGATCAAAGCATTTGGTTTTATACAGACTTTTGGAGAAGCCTGTATTTACAAGAAAGTGAGTGGGAGCTCAGTGGAATTTCTGATATTATATGTGGATGACATATTGCTGATTGGAAATGATATAGAATTTCTGGATAGCATAAAGGGATACTTGAATAAGAGTTTTTCAATGAAAGACCTCGGTGAAGCTGCATATATATTGGGCATCAAGATCTATAGAGATAGATCAAGACGCTTAATTGGACTTTCACAAAGCACATACCTTGACAAAGTTTTGAAGAAGTTCAAAATGGATCAAGCAAAGAAAGGGTTCTTGCCTGTATTACAAGGTGTGAGATTGAGTAAGACTCACTGCCCGACCACTGCAGAAGATAGAGAGAAGATGAACGATGTTCCCTATGCTTCAGCCATAGGCTCTATCATGTATGCAATGCTGTGTACCAGACCTGATGTGTGCCTTGCTATAAGTTTAGCAGGGAGATACCAAAGTAATCCAGGAGTGGATCACTGGACAACGGTCAAGAACATCCTGAAATACCTGAAAAGGACTAAGGATATGTTTCTCGTTTATGGAGGTGACAAAGAGCTCATCGTAAATGGTTACGTTGATGCAAGCTTTGACACTGATCCGGACGATTCTAAATCGCAAACCGGATACGTATTTACATTGAACGGTGGAGCTGTCAGTTGGTGCAGTTCTAAGCAAAGTGTCGTGGCGGGATCTACTTGTGCAGCGGAGTACATAGCTGCTTCGGAAACAACAAATGAAGGAGTCTGGATGAAGGAGTTCATATCCGATCTAGGTGTCATACCTAGTGCATCGGGACCAATGAAAATCTTTTGTGACAATACTGGTGCAATTGCCTTGGCAAAGGAATCCAGATTTCACAAGAGAACCAAGCGCATCAAAAGACGCTTCAATTCCATCCGGGATTTAGTCCAGGTGGGAGACATAGAAATTTGCAAGATACATACGGATCTGAATGTTGCAGACCCGTTGACTAAGCCTCTTCCACGAGCAAAACATGATCAGCACCAAGACTCCATGGGTGTAAGAATCATTACTGTGTAATCTAGATTATTGACTCTAGTGCAAGTGGGAGACTGAAGGAAATATGCCCTAGAGGCAATAATAAAGTTATTATTTATTTCCTTATATCATGATAAATGTTTATTGTTCATGCTAGAATTGTATTAACCGGAAACATAATACATTTGTGAATACATAAACAAACAGAGTGTCACTAGTATGCCTCTACTTGACTAGCTCATTGATCAAAGATGGTTATGTTTCCTAGCCATAGACACGAGTTGTCATTTGATTAACAGGATCACATCATTAGGAGAATGATGTGATTGACTTGACCCATTCCGTTAGCTTAGCACTCGATCGTTTAGTATGTTGCTATTGCTTTCTTCATGACTTATACATGTTCCTATGACTATGAGATTATGCAACTCCCGTTTACCGGAGGAACACTTTGTGTGCTACCAAACGTCACAACGTAACTGGGTGATTATAAAGGTGCTCTACAGGTGTCTCCAAAGGTACTTGTTGGGTTGGCGTATTTCGAGATTAGGATTTGCCACTCCGATTGTCGGAGAGGTATCTCTGGGCCCACTCAGTAATACACATCACTATAAGCCTTGCAAGCATTGTGACTAATTAGTTAGTTGCGGGATGATGTATTACGGAACGAGTAAAGAGACTTGCCGGTAACGAGATTGAACTAGGTATCGAGATACCGACGATCGAATCTCGGGCAAGTAACATACCGATGACAAAGGGAACAACGTATGTTGTTATGCGGTCTGACCGATAAAGATCTTCGTAGAATATGTGGGAACCAATATGAGCATCCAGGTTCCGCTATTGGTTATTGACCGGAGAGGTGTCTCGGTCATGTCTACATAGTTCTCGAACCCGTAGGGTCCGCACGCTTAACGTTACGATGACAGTTATATTATGAGTTTATATGTTTTGATGTACCAAAGGTTGTTCGGAGTCCCGGATGTGATCACGGACATGACGAGGAGTCTCGAAATGGTCGAGACATAAAGATTGATATATTGGAAGCCTATGTTTGGACATCTGAAGTGTTCCGGGTGAAATTGGGATTTTTCCGGAGTACCGGGAGGTTACCGGAACCCCCCGGTAACTTAATGGGCCTTATTGGGCCTAGGTGGAAGAGAGGAGAGGAGGCCAGGGCAGGGCCGCGCGCCCCTCCCCCAGTCCGAATAGGACAAGGAGAGGGGGGCGGCGCCCCCCCCTTCCTTCCTCCCCTCCACCTTTTCCCCTTCCTCTCCTAGTCCAACATGGAAATGGGGGAGTCCTACTCCCGGTAGGAGTAGGACTCCTCCTGGCGCGCCTCTCCTCCCTTGGCCGGCGGCCTCCCCCTTGCTACTTTATATACGGGGGCAGGGGGGCACCTCTCGACACACAATTGATCAACGATCTTTTAGCCGTGTGCGGTGCCCCCCTCCACCATATTACACCTCGATAATATCGTAGCGGAGCTTAGGCGAAGCCCTGCGTCGGTAGAACATCATCATCGTCACCACGCCGTCGTGCTGACGAAACTCTCCCTCAACACTCGGCTGGATCGGAGTTCGAGGGACGTCATCGAGCTGAACGTGTGCTGAACTCGGAGGTGTCGTGCATTCGGTACTTGATCGGTCGGATCGTGAAGACGTACGACTACATCAACCGCGTTGTGTTAACGCTTCCGCTTTCGGTCTACGAGGGTACGTAGACAACACTCTCCCCTCTCGTTGCTATGCATCACCATGATCTTGCGTGTGCATAGGAATTTTTTTGAAATTACTACGTTCCCCAACATTATTTACAATGTTTTTATCCATAATAATGCTTTTTGGAGTAATTCTAATGCTTTTTCTCTCATAATTTGCAAGGAACAGACCAAGAGGGAGAATTCCGGCAGCTGGAAATCTGGACCTGGAAAAGCTACGTCAGGCCACCTATTCTGCACAACTCCAAATGAGCTGAAACTTCACGGAGATTTTTTATGGATTATTTAAGGAATATTGGAGTCAATACACACCAGAGGGGGCTAGCAGGTGGGCACAACCCACCTGGGCGCGCCCTGGTGGGTTGTGGCCTGCTCGGCCCACCTCCGGTGCCCTTCTTCTGGTATATAAGTGGTTTTGACCTAGCAAAAATAACAATAATTCTTTCGGGATGGAGCACCGCTGTCTTGAGGCGAAACCTGGGCCGGAGCACTTTTGCCCTCCAGCGGAGCGATTCTGCCGGGGGAAATTCCCTCCCGGAGTGGGAAATCATCGTCATCATCATCACCGACAACTCTCCCATCTTGGGAAGGGCAATCTCCATCAACATCTTCACCAGCACTATCTCATATCAAACCCTAATTCATCTCTTGTATTCAATCTTGTTACCGGAACCATAGATTGTTGCTAGCGGGTGACTAGTAGTGTTGATTACATCTTGTAGTTGATTACTATATGGTTTATGTTGGGGATATTACTGCTGGGCATAAACCGGCAAGGAGAGGCCGGGTTATCCCCATAATGATTTATTATATTTGAAGCCCGTGAAGACAAAGACGATGGCGTTTTATGAAGGCCCAGGGCCCAAAGGTGGATTAAGGCCTGTAGACATAAACCGACATTGATATGTAAGCTTGTGTTGTAAGATAGAAATAGTAGAGACGGGGCCGGACACGTTGATGAGCCGGCCTCGGGATCCTGTGAACCGACGGGCGTCAACCGATGTATACAAGGGGATGACCCGGCGGCAGTTTAGGGACAACAAACAACAACTCGAGACCCAGGCAAAGCGTATTCGCTCCCTGGTCATCAAAACCCTAGCAATTCCACAACAACTGGATCGTAGGGTTTACCTTCACCGCAAGGGGCCGAACCAGTATAAACTCCCTGTGTCCTTTGTCCGCTTTAACCCCTTTAAGTTAACCCGTCGTGATGGCTCCACGACTAAGTCCTTTCACTAGGACATCTGCCGTGACAAACCCACGACAGTTGGCACTCACCGTGGGGCTATCACACGATGGTTTCGAGTTCTTAGAGAGCAGCTTCGAAGGACTCAAGGGATACGCTGTGGGCTGGATGACTAAGAGTCGTCGCGGCAAGCTCTACATCGACAACGCAGGCTGGGGCCCCGAGGCTGGCTCAATTGAGTACGGGTACCGGGTCCCCTTCGGCGGCATTCACGTTTTCATTGGCAAGATCGGCGAACCGGGCCCTGAGCCGGACATCTACACCAACATCGTCGAAACGGCTTAGCGTGCGAGATCCGCCCGGGTTCAGCCTGCCATGAAGCGTGCCTTCGTGAGAGTCATCCACGGAGCGGAGTCTGAGGTTAGATCGGCATCTGGTGGTGAGACCGTCATTTACTCAGATGACGAGTCATCGACTGGAGAGACCGAGTCATTGTATCAGTTGTAAGATGGCCGGATTGGGGGTTGTTCCGATAGCGACAGTATTCCAGACCCCTTCGATCCGCCAAGCCGGGTTGCGATCTTCATGGACGGTACGCAGCCAGCGCTCCACTCTTCGACCACAGCGGCGATGGTTTCCGGATCAGTAGCGGTGACAGCGGCCAGGGCAGGAGGCCCCGTGCGACCGCCGGCTCAGGTTTTATCTGATTTATTTGACGCTTTGGCAACACTTATGGCGGAGGTTAACCCGGCGAATCAAGATGAGCATAATGCAGAAATTGCAAAGGTGAAAGACCAGATAACTTAGGCCAAGGCCGACCTGGCAGCGGAGGATACCAGGATGGCTGCAGAGCGGGCCGCATTAGATGCACAGGCTTACCGGCTTATGTTGGATCAGAGCGCGTCAAACGATATCATGAGGAGAAGGTACCGATCTCACCTGCCGCCGGTTTATGAGGCCAGGAACCTCTTTAATACCCCAGGAGCAGGGACTAGTAATCTGCCAGCGGTGAACCGGACGGAGGCACCTGGAACGGGGGCGCCGCTTCAGCCACGTCCGACTCATCAGACCCGTCAGAACAACGTTCCGTCACAGCACGTCCCAACACCACCGGGTCACTACTCTAACCCGATGGATAACATTGTCGCTGCCGCTTCACGATTGGCGGCTCTCCCGATCGAAGGCGAGTCCCCAGTAGCGGTCGAGACGCGACGGGCTAGGGAGCTCCTTCAGACAGCTTTGACTCAGCAGCAGGCTTATTCATACAGCCGCGAAAGGATCCATTCTACTCCTCTCCCAAGCCGGAGTTACAATAGGCATATGGATGAACCGGCCGTGTCAAGCAGTGCGCGAAACCGTAATCCGCCCCGCGGCCCTAACCCGGCGGGTGGCGGTGGTGATGCTCAGGATGTGGTGGATCGTGCTAGGACACGTCGAGAGGCCGAGTTAGCGGCGCAGCATGAAGCCCGCCAACTTCGGTTCGTCTAACCACGTCGGTGGAACCAGGGGTTACTTCCAGCTCTTTGGGCGTACCGTGTCTCGTCCCAGCGCTGCGCAATGTGCGGCTGCCCAAGGATTTCAAGGGCCCACGTAAGGTGTCGAATTATACTGCCGATTTATCCCCCGAGTCATGGGTTGAAAGCTATGAGATGGCGATGGAGATGCTGGATGTGGACGATGCGGCGTGTGCTAAATACTTTACCATGATGTTGGAAGGAACAGCTCGCACATGGTTGAAAAACTTGCCAGCTAACTCCATTGGGTCATGGGCCGAGTTAAGGGCCTGATTTATCCATAATTTCAAGGATACGTGCAAGCAGCCCATGTCAATTGTGGACTTAGCTGCCTGTGTCCAGGAGGAAGGAGAATCAACAACCCATTGGGTGCGCCAGGTTTCAGAGATTTTGCATTCATTGAACAGCATCAACGCTGATACAGCAGTTTTAACGTTGGAAGGAAATTGCCGGTTTGCACCTCTGAAGTTGAAGTTGGGACGTCTCAAACGTCACTGCAATGACATGGGAACACTTATGGCAGCTCTGGTGAAGTATGCCGACTTTGATAGTACCAAGGATCCCGATCTGACAACGACAATACATGGAAGGGAAAGAAGAGCGGCAGCACCAAAGGGCAGCAGCATAACCCGGCGGGTCATGGAAACAGCGGTAAGCGTAAAGCGGATAACAGTTTAGATTTCGTGGCTAATACCAACGCGCAGGACAAAGGCCAGAGGCGTAAGGGTAAACCGCCCCAGCGTGGTGGAGGACCAAGTCCCAATCCGGAGCGCCTGTCTTACCTGTTAAACCAGCCTTGCCCAAAGCACGGGTCGCGAGACAAACCGGCCACGCTCCTCTGGAAGGATTGTTATATCATGCAGGAGTTCAAAAACTCAGATTTTTTCGGTATGATCATGGACCGAGCGGCGGTTCAGGCCCTGGATCTCATGGGCTGGGTTACGGTGGAGGCAGTTCCGGTTTAGGTTTTCATGGTAATCAAAGCGTACATGGTAATCAAGGCAATCAGGGCAACCAAGGTGGTTATAATCACCAGGGGAATCAGCAGCATCAGCAGTCGGGTTACCAGAGCAACCCGAAGCAGTTGAACAGTGGGCAGTACCATGTCTTCACCACTAGCCTCTGTAAGCACGACCAGAAGCTTCATAAAAGGGCAGTGAACTCTGTTGAACCGGCGGTGCAGTGTTACTTACGCTGGCCTGAACAACCTATTGTGTGGAGTCGGGAGGATCATCCACCGCGGGTTGATAACCCAGGCCATTTGGCATTGGTGGTGGCACCTCAGGTTGGAGGTTATAAGTTCACCAAGGTACTCATGGATGGGGGAGTAGTATCAATATCCTTTATTGTGAAACCTTCCGTTGCATGGGGTCAACAGATAAAAATCTTAAACCGTCCAACACGGTCTTCCATGGTGTGGTGCCTGGTAAATCGGCGTATCCAGTTGGTAAGATAGCTCTGGAGGTTGCTTTTGGAGATGAGCATGATTCAAGATCAGAAACACTGACTTTTGAAGTAGTGAAGATCAAGAGCCCGTATCATGCCCTGTTTGGACGACCGGCTTATGCCAAATTCATGGCAATGCCCTGTTATGTTTATCTGCAGCTCAAGATGCCGGGTCACAAGGGAACCATCACGGTGCACGGAAGCCGTAAGATCGCTTTGGAATGTGAAGAAGGTGATGCGGCTTATGCTGAGTCGGTTTGTGCAACAGAAGAGTTAAAGTTCTATAAAGACAATGTTGATCCGGCAGATATGACTTCTTTGAAGAAACCGACTACAGAGCATGATCCGGCCTTGAAGTCTTAAATCGGCTGATGAGACTAAGCTAGTTGATTTTGTTCCTGGCGATTCATCCCAGCAGTTTAGCATCAGCGCTAACTTGGATTCGAAATAGGAAAGCGCGCTCATCGAGTTCATCCATGAGAACCGGGACATCTTTGCATGGAAACCTTCTGACATGCCAGGTGTACCGAGGGATCTCGCTGAGCACACTCTCAATATTGATCCCAAGTTTAAACCGGTTAAGCAATTTCTCCGCCGGTTCAATGAGGAAAGACGCAAGGCCATTGGTGAGGAGGTAGCCAGGCTTTTGGCGGTTGGGTTTATCATTGAAGTATTTCAACCTGAGTGGTTGGCTAATCCAGTGCTGGTACTTAAGAAGAACGGCACTTGGCGTATGTGTGTGGACTACACAAATTTGAACAAGGCTTCTCCAGCGGATCCTTTTGCTCTCCCTCGTATTGATCAAATCATTGATGCTACGGCGGGTTGTGAGCGTTTGAGCTTTTTGGATGCATACTCTGGTTACCATCAGATCAAAATGGCAGTTAAGGACCAGGAGAAGACAGCTTTTATAACTCCTTTTGGAGCCTTCTGCTATGTATCTATGCCTTTTGGGCTCAAGAGTGCCCAGGCGACTTATCAGCGCTGTGTGCAAAATTGTCTTCATAATCAGATCGGCCGCAATGTTCATGCTTATGTGGATGATATTGTGGTGAAATCCAGAAAGGAGGAGACATTGATAGATGACTTGACGGAGACCTTTGATAACCTCCGGGTTTATAAAATGAAGCTTAATCCGGCCAAATGTGTCTTTGGTGTACCAGCAGGCAAGCTCTTGGGCTTTTTGGTGTCTAACAGAGGCATTGAAGCTAATCTGGAGAAAATCAAGGCTATAACTTCTTTGGCTAAACCGAAGTGTATCAATGATGTTCAACGCCTGGCAGGCCAGATTGCAGCCTTGGGCCGGTTTATCAGTCGCCTTGGGGAGAAGGCCATCCCTTTGTATCAGATGCTGAAAAAGACAGATAACTTTGTCTGGAGTCACGCCGCCAATGAAGCATTTGAGGACTTAAAGCGGCAACTAGCCGAGCCACATATCCTTGCTACTCCAGTTGATAAAGAGCCCTTGTTGTTATATGTGGCTGCTAACGCCCGGGCTGTCAGCGTGGCTATTGTGGTGGAGCGCAAGGAGGCCGGAAAGGAGTACCCGGTTCAATGGCCGGTTTATTATATCAGCGAAGTACTTATTGAGTCCAAGCAGAGGTACCCACATTGGCAAAAGCTGGTGTATGGAGTTTTCATGGCAAGCCGGAAGCTTAAGCAATATTTCCAGGGTCATCCCATCACTGTGATCAGTTCTACTCCTTTGGGAGATATAATCGAGAACAGGGAAGCAACTGGTCGGGTTGCCAAGTGGGCTATTGAGCTTGGGCCTCACGGGTTAAAATATGTGCCCCGGACGGCGGTCAAATCTCAGGCACTTGTGGACTTCATCAATGACTGGACAGAGCTACAGGCGCTAGAAGAGAAGCCAGATCATACTTATTGGACTATTCATTTTGATGGGTCCAGACAATTGGAAGGCTCGGGGGCTGGAGTCGTATTAATTTCCCCACGAGGTGATAAGTTTCGTTATGTTCTTTGTTTAATGTTCCCTTGCACTAACAATGCAGCTGAATATGAGGCTCTACTCCACGGTCTTCGGATGGCTAAGGAGATGAATTTAAGCCGGGTTAAATGCTTCGGTGACTCGGACCTGGTGGCTCAACAAGTGTCTGGTACTTGGGATTCCAAGGACCCACTCATGGCAGCATAATGTCGAGAGGTGGACATTGTTGCATGTCACTTCAAAGGTTATCGGGTCGATCATGTGGACCGACGGAAGAACGAAGCGACGGACGCTTTAAGCCGATTGGGTTCCCAACGTAAACCGGTTCCACCCAATGTATTCCTGGATGTACTGCATAGTCCGTCAGTCAAGCTCCCTATAGAGGAAGATTTGGCTGTTCCTGATCCGGAGGCTCAGTTGGTGGCGGCTCTTCATGTTATCCCGGATTGGACGGTTCCATATTTGGCGTATATGAACCGAGGCGAGTTACCAGAGGATGAAACCTTGGCCAGGCAGATAATCCGGCGATCCAAGTCCATGACTACTGTCAATGGCGAGTTACATCATTGCAATGTGACAGGGGCTTTTTAGCGTTGCGTGTCTCCTGAAGAAGGCCGTGAGATTTTGCGTGAGATCCACGAAGGAGATTGTGGTCATCACGCCGGTTCAAAGTCACTGGTAGCTAAAGCTTTTCGTCATGGCTTCTATTGGCTGACGGCTCATGCTGATGCAGAAGACTTGGTGAAAAAGTGCGACGGCTGTCAGAAATTTTCACGCCGAGCTCATGTTCCAGCCCAGAAATTGAGGATGATTCCAATCACTTGGCCGTTTGCAACTTGGGGGCTGGATATGGTTGGGCCATTTAAGAGACCCAAGGACAAGAAGACCCACCTTTTGGTGGCGGTTGATAAATTCACTAAGTGGGTGGAGGCAGAGCCAGTCAGTAAGTGTGATGCAGCTACGGCGGTTCAATTTATCAAGAAGGTGATTTTCCGGTTTGGCTTTCCACACAGCATTATAACTGATAATGGTACCAATCTGTCCAAAGGTGCTATGAAGGAGTTCTGTCAACGTGAGCACATCCGACTTGACGTATCATCAGTGGCTCACCCCCAGTGTAACGGTCAAGCGGAGAGAGCCAATCAAGAGATCTTGAGAGGCATCAAGCCCCGGCTTATGGTTCCTTTGCAACGGACGTCGGGTTGTAGGGTGGAGGAGTTACCTTCTGTGTTATGGAGCATCAATAACACGCCCAATAGATCCACGGGTTACACGCCTTTTTTCATGGTTTATGGAGCGGAGACGGTTCTCCCTAGTGACATCCGTCACGACTCGCCTCGTGTGGCGGCGCATGTTGAAGCTGACAATGAGAAGGCACGACAGGAAGCACTTGACCTATTAGATGAGGAGCGTGACATTGCAGCAGCTTAGTCGGCGATTTATCAGCAAGATCTGCGTCGCTATCACAGCCGCCAGGTTAGAACCAGAACTTTTCAAGAAGGCGATCTGGTACTCCGACTCATCCAGGATCAGACTGATATGCACAAGTTATCCCCCCCTTAGGAAGGACCCTTTGTGGTCAACAAGAATCTGCATAACGGGTCATACTACCTTATTGATGTTCGAGAGCACAAAGGCTCACGTAAATCGGAGGAGGAGACCCACTGGCCGTGGAATATCGCTCATCTTCGGCCTTACTATACCTGAGCCATAGGTTCTGCTTATGTACATAGTTATGACAATGTATATATTATGATCAATATAATAAACCGGAGCCTCAGCTAAAGCGGGGTATCTATTGTTTTTCTTATATCATGTGTGGATTACATGGGGGCTTCTATTCATAAAGTGGCGTCCGGTTTACCCCTTGATTTAGCTTATAAAGCCTTATATAAAAATCACTTGGGGCTTGGTCGTACTCGAACCATAGCTACACCTCTTGATTGGCGCAAGGCCACCAGAAAAATCACTTGGGGGCTTGGTCATACTCGAACCATAGCTACACCTCTTGATTGGCGCAAGGCCACTAGAAAAATCACTTGGGGGCTTGGTCGTATCCGAACCATAGCTACACCAGAAAACTACTTAGGGGCCAAAGAGAGTGTTGCAAAAGAACAACTCAAACATAGGCACCCACTGAGAACAGCTCAAAATATTGCTTGGGGATTCTTTGCTATCGCAATGAACAAAGAATCTACACTTGTAATAGGCTATCAAGCCACGGCTTGGAAGCCTGGTGTATACACCTAAAACCCCGGGTTAGCCTGCCGTTTTTAAGTAAGTCACTCCGTCCAGGTAAACCTGGTATGACCCGCCGAACTTTCACAAGTCAATCTCATAAGACCCTGAACTTGTCAAAGTTAAAACGACGATTGGTTAAAGATTGAGGTCCATCTTAAAAGGCTTTGTAAAATGGTTTAACTCAGTGGCCTGGCAGCCCATGAAAAGCCTCGAATTTGGGGCCTGGCAGCCCGTGAAAAGCCTCGACTACAAGTTTTCATATGCTTTATTTGCCAAGTTTTTCCTCCTTTTTATGAAATTTATAAAGTTATTGATAGACCGGCGTTCATTAACCTGGCTTGACTTTCAACTACAAGTTGTCAGTACATGATCAGTTATAATCCGGTGTTTATTAACCAGGTCTGGTTTCAACTATAAGTCGCCAGTATTGAATATGGATAAACCGGTGTTTATCACACCCCAGAACGGTTTTATCATAAACCGGCACAATATGACAGGAGTTATTGTTACTCAAGATTAGGGTTATCACCCTCACTACAAAAGTTGGTCAGCCAACATTATGATTCAAGGTCACAGGTATCTATTATTTTCATATTTGATTATCTTTTTACAGCCTTGGTTATCAACCCTGGCTATATATCTGGGCATCATGACCCGTCCGGCGGTAAACCGCCAGGACACTTTTCAACTTCTTGTATGCAGGAATAGCTTGAATAAATCGTTATGGATTATGAACATCATATGTCTTAAGCATGGCGGATTAACAAGTATCAGGCACAAATAAATATGCACGATGGCATAGCAGATCAAGTGTTTTAACTAGCCTATTACAAGGCGTTTCCGTGCACAAAAGAATAATTGTTTTTTGGCAACTATTGTAGCACATGGAAGGCTAAACCGGCCTCCAGATCATGATTCGTCACCAGGTTGACTTGACGGCTATGGATCATCTTGCACCGGTTCATCATCCTCCTCTCTACTCAGTGGCTGGAAGTCAATGGTTGCCCAGTCGATCCCAGTTAGGGCTTGGAATACAGCTTCATCGCTTACAAGGGTGGACGGTTCAATGTCAGGGGCATAGGTGTGCTTACGGATTGGCGGGATAAGATTTTGAGCCTCAGGAGTTGGTGCAGCGACCCGTTTGTTGTTGACGTCATAACTCGCCTGGTAATATGAAAGATCAGCTTCTTCAGCCAATTGACAAGCAAGTGGACGTACTTCCTGGTTAATGGCTTGGAGATCATCATTGCCAAATTCTGACCCGTCTTCTTTTAAGCTCGGATAGCCTTTACCCACATCCACCGAATCAAGATCAAGCACCCATGCTTTTGCCCGGGTTAAGGCGGTCAGAGCACCAGCCCTTGCAGCAGATCTCTTTAGCTCTTCTACCCGGGCAGGCAACATTGACAACCTTTCTAAGGTATATTTGATTAAAGTTGGGGGCGGCTTGTTGTGAGAAGCAGTGCAGATAATCCGTTGCACGCTGGTATATAACTGCTCTATAAGAGTGTAGGCAGCCTTCAGCTTCTTCTGTACGTCAGAGCCCAGATGGCTAATGCGAGTTCCTTCATCATTACAAGTATCAGTCAACCGGCGATGTATGGATGACATGTTGAAAACTTAAAGCCAGGATAGTTACCAAACACAGCAGCAGTCATGGCATGTATTTGCCGCTTTACACCAGTCAGCTCGTCTACCACCGGTTTAAGCACTGCTTCTGCGTCCTCGGCTCTTTTTTGCAATGCGGATTTTTCTATCTCCCAATCTGCCCGCTCCTTGTTGAAACTCTCCTTCAGCTTTTCCATAGCGGCTAAGGCACTGGTCAGCTCATCTTTGGCTTTGGAGGTTTCTGCTTGCTGGGACTTGATGTTTTCTTGCAGATCAGCGGTTTGAGTTTCCTTTTTGCTCAGCTCAGCCTATAAGAGACAGACATATCATGAGTTGATGGTACATATTTGAAGTACCAAGCACATAACAAGTTATGCACCTGATACTTGGGGGCTAATGCATATTTGCTTGTTCTCGGAAATTTCTACAAGTCCCAAGCGCAATACAAGTATTACTCTTGGCACTTGGGGGCTAATGTATGTTTGCTCAAAGTAACGTTATGGGTATTCTTCTAATGTCCCGGTTCATCTTCATAAGTTAAACCGGCCCTTGGGGACTACACCAGCGAAAGATACAATATTACAAGTCTAACGTACCGGTTCACCTTAAAGAGATAACCCGGTCCCTGGAGGCTAAGCATGCAAAGTTAAGATATTACAAAGTCCCGGTTTAGATTAACATCATACACCGGCCCTTGGGGGCTACTGGAGTTGACATTTGAAATTGGACATAAGAGAAACAGTTGTGTTGTTACCTCATATCGCTCCTTCATCAGATTTACTAAACCGGCTTCATAGTCGCGGCTGGTGTACAGACGGTTCAAGAAGCCAGAGTGAATGTCTTGGGCGTTGAGATGGGCGTAGCTGGACAAATCGGTGTTCCATTTGCCTTTGCTCATAGCAGAAAGCTCATCCTTGGCGCTATGCTTGGATAAAGCGACTGGGTTGCCAGGAGCGGTGTGGCTGACGCCAGTAATCATAATGTCATCTTCTTTATCATCAGCAGCCTTCACTGGAGTGGACGGTTTATCAGTAGCCTTAGCTGGACTGACCGGTTTATCATCCGCGCGAGCCGGACTAGTCAGTTTATCAGTGTGACCTGTGGTGTCAACTTCTACTCGTTCAACAACGAAGTCATAATCTTGTGATGGCGGATCATCAAGCTGAGCGTCAGCATTGGTATCTACTGGATCTGGGATTTTCTCCGGTTCAGTAACCACATTTTCGTCGGACGGTTTGTTTAACCGAGCCATCTTGCTGGGTCTTGCCTTGGCACTGAGAAGAACAAATATAAAGGTCAATACATTGTGTAAAACATAAGGCATTCAAAATAAATTTAAAGGTATGACTCACCCAGGTACTGTCTTGAGGGGTGGAAGCTGTGTGGCTGATGACTCGCCAAAGGATGAGTGTGGTGTGCCCTGATAATTTGAATCAGACGGATTAAGAGGCTGCGGAAACAACCCGCCTTGGGACAAGAAGTGTCAGGAATGTAAGAGACCTCTGATTGACGTTTCCAGACTGGAGTATTCGGCAAACTGGCTGAGGTGACTACCTGGCCGCTGTGCCGGGTTGTGCGGCGAGCTTCATGTTGCTGTGTCTTCAAAAGAAAGTTTGGGTCCAAGTGAGCAAGGGGGTGAGAAAATTTTACTTTCCGGTTTGCTCGACGGATTTTCGGTGTTGGCAGAGGATCTGAACCGGAGGAAAGGATAATTACCTCTACATCATCAGCTTGGCTGCCTTCAGCATCATCCTGATAATGATCATTGTCAATGAGATGTATGAAAAATGAACCAAGAGAGTCAAGTTCTACCTCCGAGTCCAGATTAGCCAAACCGGCATCAGCATTTGGCTCGGAAGACGCAGTGGTCCTCTCCTTGGCAGGTTTTTTAACAACCTTGGTTTTGGGGCGAGGTGTCTTGGCCGGTTTATCCTGTGGTTTTTTCTTCCAGAACGGATCATCGCCCTGTCAAAGATGGACAAAATTTTGAGAGAATATTTGAAAGAAGCAAGTTAAAAAAAGTTATGTGATCCTTACAATTGGCGGTTTGTTGGAAACGCAGAAAGGACTTAATCCGGTCTGGCTACAGACAGCCTCCGGTTCATTCAGTATCTTCTTCACAGCCTCAGTAACTTCAGCCTCTGTAAGCTGAATATCAACGTGTCATTGAGGGTCTTTCAAACTCCCGGTGTATTCACACATTAAACCGGGGCGTCGGCTTAAAGGCAATATGCTCCAAGTTATCCAACAACGAGCAAAGTCAACACCTGTTAAACCATTCGCCATAAAGGCTCTAAGCTTTGACAGTTGTGGAGCATAGTTGGACCTTTCTTTTGCAGTTATTCTCTGAGGAAAGGGATGTGTATTGCTAAGACGGTGAGGACGGTAACCCGGCAAAGGATTTTCATCAGTTGGAGATGTGTCTTTGCAATAAAACCAAGTCTGGTTCCACTCCTTGGGGTGACTGTGAAGCTTGGCATGAGGGAAGCTGACATCCTTCCTCTTTTGAATCGCCATTCCGCCGAGCTCAGTATTGGGTCCATCTGTGAACTCTGTGCGACGGTTTAAGTATAAAAAATCCCTAAACAATTCAACTATGGGCTCCTCTTGAAGATAGCCTCGCAAAAGACTTGGAAATGGCAGATGTTGGACACAGAGTTTGGGCCGATGTCCTGAGGGTGGAGTTGAAAGCTGGCAAGCACATCTCGAAAAAACTTTGAACCGGGAGTGGGAAATCATCGTCATCATCATCACCGTCAACTCTCCCATCTTTGGGAGGGCAATATCCATCAACATCTTCGCCAGCACCATCTCATCTCAAACCCTAGTTCATCTCTTGTATTCAATCTTGTTACCGGAACCATAGATTGTTGCTCGGGGTGACTAGTAGTGTTGATTACATCTTGTAGTTGATTACTATATGGTTTACTTGGATGAAGATTATAACTTCAGATCCATTATGCATATTAATACCCCTCTGATCATGAGCATGTTTGTTGTTTGTGAGTAGTTACTTTTGTTCTGGAGGTCACGGGATAAAACATGTTGCAAGTAATCATGTGAATTTGATATGTGTTTGATATTTTGATAGTATGTATGTTGTGATTCCCTTAGTGGTGCCATGCGAACATTGACTACATGACACTTCACCATATTTGGGCCTAAGGGAATGCCTTGTGGGGTAGTAAATAGATGGTGGGTTGCGAGAGTGACAGAAACTTAAACCCCAGTTTATGCACTATTCCGTAAGGGACCGATTGGATCCTAGAGTTTAATGCTATGGTTAGGATTTATCCTTAATACTTTTCTCGTAGTTGCAGATGCTTGCGGGAGGGTTAATCATAAGTAGGAGGTTTGTTCAAGTAAGAACAGCACCTAAGCACCGGTCCACCCACATATCAAATTATCAAAATAGCGAACACAAATCAAACCAACATGATGAAAGTGACTAGATGAAATTCCCGTGTACCCTCAAGAATGCTCTGCTTATTATAAGAGACCGTTTTGGCCTGTCCTTTGCCTCAAAAGGATTGGGCTACCTTTCTGCATACTTGTTACAATTATCTTTACTTGCTCGTTACAAATTACCTTGCTATCAAACTACTCTGTTACTTACAATTTCATCACTTGCAGACATTACCTTACTGAAAACTACTTGTCATTTCCTTCTGCTCCTCGTTCGGTTCGACACTCTTACTTATCGAAAAGAGTTACAATTGATCCCCTATACTTGTGGGTCATCAAGGCTATTTTCTGGCGCCGTTGCCGGGGAGTGAAGCGCCTTTGGTAAGTGGAATTCGCTAAGGAAACATTTATATAGTGTGCTGAAATTTATTGTCACTTGCTCTTATGGAAAACAATCCTTTGAGGGGTTTGTTCGGGGTATCTTCACCTTGTCTAGAACCACAATTAGCTACCCCTCAACCTACTGCACCTACTGAAAATATTGAATATGAAATTCCTTCGGGTATGATAGAACAACTGCTAGCTAATCCTTATGCAGGAGATGGAACCGAACATCCTGATATGCACTTGATACATGTAGAACAAATTTGTGGATTGACTAAGCTTACAGGTTTACCCTGGGATGAAGTTATGGAAAAGGTTTTCCCTTTATCTTTGAAGGGAAAAGCATTGGCATGGTATAGGCTATGTGATGATATTGGATCATGGAATTGGAATCGTTTAAAATTGGAGTTTCACCAAAAATGTTATCCTATGCATCTAGTTCATCGTGATCGGAATTATATATATAATTTTTGGCCTCGTGAAGGAGAAAGTATCGCTCTAGCTTGGGGAGGCTTAAGTCAATGTTATATTCATGCCCCAATCATGAGCTATCAAGAGAAATTATTGTTCCGAACTTTTATGCTCGGCTTTCTCGTAATGATCAAACCATGCCGGATACTTCTTGTGCTAGTTCTTTTATGAAGAAAACTATTGAATTCCGGTGGGATCTTCTGGAAAGAATTAAACGCAACTCTGAAGATTGGGAACTCGACGAAGGTAAAGAGTCAGGTATAAAGCTTAAGTATGATTGTGTTAAATCTTTTATGGATACCGATGCTTTTCAAAAGTTTAGCACTAAATATGGACTTGACTCTGAGATAGTGGACTCCTTTCGTGAATCATTTGCTACTCATGTTGAACTCCCTAAAGAGAAGTGGCTTAAATATCACCAACCTATTAAAGAAGAAATTAAAGAATCGGTACCAGTTAGGGAAGAAACTATACTCTATAATGTTGACCCAGTTGTTCCTACTGCTTATATTGAGAAACCTCCTTTTCTTGTTAGGATAAAAGAACATGCTAAAGTTTCAACTGTGGTAACAAAAGCTCTGTTAGAACACCTAAACCAGATGAACAAATTAGAGTTGAACCTAATATTGCTATGGTTAAAGATCTCTTAGAAGAAGATGTGGATGGGCATGTTATCTACTTCTGTGCAGAAGCTGCTAGAATTGCCAAACCCGAAAAAGGGATAAAAATAGAACAGTTGTTGGCCTGCCTGTCATTTCAGTTAAAATAGGATATCACTGTTATTATGGTTTATGTGATATGGGTGCTAGCGTGAGTGCTATTCCTGACAAGTTATATCAAGAAATTAGGGGAGACATAGCACCTACAGAGATAGAAGACATAAATGTTACTATTAAACTTGCAAATAGAGACACCATATCACCTTATGGGATTATTAGAGATGTTGAAGTCTTGTGTGGGAAAACAAAATATCCTACCGATTTTCTTGTTCTTTGTACCCATCTGATGACTTTTGTCCCATTATTTTTGGTAGACCCTTCTTGAACACAGTTAATGCTAGAATAGATTGCCAAAAACAAACTGTGGGTGTTAGCTTTGGTGATGAGTCACATGAGTTTAATTTTTCCAAGTTTAGTAGATATCATCATGAAAAGGAATTTCCTAGTAAGGACGAATTCATTGGTCTTGCTTTTATTGCTGTGCCACCTACTGATCCTTTAGAGCAATACTTGCTTGACCATGAAAATGATTTACATATGCATGAAAGAAAACAAATAGATAATATTTTCTTTGAACAACGTCCTCTACTTAAACACAATTTGCCTATTGAAACTCTAGGGGGTCCTCCTCCACCTAAAGGTGATCCTATGTTTGAATTGAAAAAATTGCCAGACACTTTGAAATATGCTTATCTTGATGAAAAGAAAATATATCATGTTATTATCAGTGCTAACCTTTCAGAACATGAAGAGGAAAGATTATTGAAAGTTCTAAGGAAGCATTGAGCTCCTATTGGATATACTCTTGATGATTTAAAGGGCATTAGTCCCACTCTATGTCAGCACAAAATTAACATGGAACCTGATGCTAAACTAGTTGTTGATCACCAACGTCGGTTAAATCCGAAGATGAAAGAAGTGGTAAGAACGGAAATATTAAAACTTTTGGAAGTAGGTATAATCTATCCTGTAGCTGATAGTAGATGGGTAACTCATGTTCATTGTGTCCCTAAGAAAGGAGGTATTACTATTGTTCTAATGATAAGAATGAACTTATTCCACAAAGAATTGTCACACGCTATAGAATGGTAATTGATTTCAGAAAATTAAATAAAGCTACTAGAAAAGATCATTACCCTTTGCCTTTTATTGATCGAATGCTTGAAAGATTGTCTAAGAACACACACTTTTGCTTCCTTGATGAATATTATGGCTTTTCACAAATACCTGTTTCTCAACCTGATCAAGAAAATACCACTTTTACTTGTCCTTTTGGAACCTATGCTTATAGACACATGCCTTTTGGTTTATGTAATGCACCTGCTACCTTTCAAAGATGTATGATGGCTATATTCTCTGACTTCTATGAAAAGATTGTTGAGGTTTTCATGGATGACTTCTCTGTTTCTGGGAAGTCTTTTGATGATTGTTTAAGCAATTTTGATCGAGTTTTGCAGAGATGTGAACAAACAAATCTTGTTTTGAACTGGGAGAAGTGCCACTTTATGGTTAATGAAGGCATTGTCTTGGGTCATAAAATTTCTGAAAAAGGTATTGAAGTGGACCAAACTAAGGTTGATGCTATTGAGAAAATGCCATGTCCCAAGGACATCAAAGGTATTCGTAGTTTCACAGGCCATGATGGTTTCTATAGGAGGTTTATTAAAGACTTCTCTAAAATTTCTAGGCCTCTCACTAATATTTTGCAAAAGGATATTCCTTTTGTTTTTGATGATGATTGTTTAGAAGCCTTTGAAACACTCAAGAAAGCATTATTTACTGCACCTATTGCCCAACCACTTGATTGGAACTTGCCTTTTGAAATTATGTGTGATGCTAGTGATTATGCTCTGGGTGCTATTCTAGGATAAAGAGTTGATAAGAAATTGAATGTTATTCATTATGCTAGTAAAACTCTAGACAGTGCTCAAAGAAATTATGCTACTACTGAAAAAGAATTCTTAGCAGTGGTGTTTGCTTGTGATAAGTTTAGACCTTATATTGTTGATTCTAAAGTAACTGTTCACACAGACCATGCTGCTATTAAATATCTTATGGAAAAGAAAGATGCTAAACCTAGACTTATTCATTGGGTTCTCTTGTTACAAGAATTCAATTTGCATATTATTGATAGAAAAAGGAGCTGAGAACCCAGTAGCTGATAACTTTTCTAGGCTTGAAAATGTGCTTGATGACCCACTTCCTATTGATGATAGTTTTCCTGATGAGCAGTTAGGTGCAATAAATGTTGCTAATAGTACTCCTTGGTATGCTGACTTGTTGCTAAAGATTTACCACCTAGCTTTACTTACCAACAAAAGAAAAAATTCTTCTATGATTTAAGACATTACTTTTGGGATGACCCACATCTTTATAAAGAAGGAGTAGATGGTATTATTAGACGTTGTGTACCTGAGCATGAATAGGGACAAATCCTATGGAAATGTCAGTCCGAACCTTAGGAGGGCATCATGCTGCAGATAGAACTGCACATAAGGTATTTCAGTCTGGATTTTATTAGCCTACTCTCTTCAAGGATGCTCGTAAGTATGTCTCATCTTGTGATGAATGCCAAAGAATAGGTAATATTGGTAAGCGTCAAGAAATGCCTATGAATTATTCACTTGCTATTGAACCATTTGATGTTTGGTGATTCAATTACATTGGACCTTTTCCTTCCTCTAATGGGTATACACATATTTTAGTTGCTGTTGATTATGTTACTAAATGGGTAGAAGCTATCCCAACCAGTAGTGCTGATCACAACACCTCTATTAAAATGCTTAAGGAAGTTATTTTCCCAAGGTTTGGAGTCCCTAGATATTTAATGACTGATGGTGGTTCCCACTTTATTCATGGTGCTTTTCGTAAAATGCTTGCCAAGTATGATGTTAACCATAGAACTGCGTCACCTTATCATCCTCAGTCTAGTGGTCAAGTTGAACTTGGCAATAGACAAATAAAATTAATTTTGCAAAAGACTGTTAATAGGTCCAGGAAGAATTGGTCAAAGAAATTAGATGATGCAATTTGGGCTTATAGAACAGGATATAAAAATCCTATGGGTATGTCTCCTTACAAAATGGTTTATGGAAAAGCTTGTCATTTACCTCTTGAGTTAGAACATAAAGCATATTGGGCAGTGAAAGAACTCAACTATGATTTCAAACTTGCTAGTGAAAAGAGATTATTTGATATAAGCTCATTAGATGAATGGGGAACCCAAGCTTATGAAAATGCAAAGTTACTCAAAGAAAAAGCTAAAAGATGGCATGAAAAAAGAATTCAAAAACGTGAGTTTAAAGTTGGAGAATATGTACTTTTGTACAACTCTCGTTTTTAGATTCTTTGCAGGCAAACTACTCTCCAAATGGGAAGGCCCCTATGTCATTGAGGAGGTTTACCGGTCTGGAGCCATCAAAATAAATAATTCCGAAGGTACTAACCCGAAGGTTGTCAATGGACAACGAATAAAGCATTATATCTCAGGTACGCCTATTAATGTTGAAAGCAATATTATCCAAACTTTGACACCGGAAGAATACATAAAAGAGTCCTTCCGGAACACTCCAGAATCGTCAAAATAAGGAGGTACGTGATACGGTAAGTAAACGGACTCCGGAAAATCCACAAAAATATTTTTATCAGTTTTAGAATATTCTAGAATTTTGGGAATAAAGAATCTTCCAGGAAGAGTCCCCTGGTGGGCACAAGACACCAGGGCGTGCCAGGCATGCCTGGCGCGCCCAGGTGGGTTGTGCCCACCTGGGACACCTTCCGGACTCCATTTTTCTTCTGTTTACTTCTCCTCCAAGATAAAAAAAATCTATATATACTTCCCGAATCTGTTAACCACCGTATCGCGGAGAAAACCCTTTGTTCTCTTTTCTTGATGTTTTCTGTCAGATCCCATCTACCATGGCCTCTTCAGGTTCCTCCAAGGACAAGATCTCTTCTTCATCACCACCATCACCTTCTTCACCACCAAAGGAGAATTGAGCATCGGGTATGGGCACTCCCCTTGGTTTCCGCCAAGCTTGGGGGAGGTGCCCCGGTATCATATCATCCCACTATCTTTTTGCTTTTACTTATCTTAATTCAGTCTTTCGCTCAGATGAATAAAGTTTAGTTTGATCTTTTCTTCTTTGAGAGTTTGCTTAGTGATCTATAATTATTATCATGTGCAAGTTATATAATAAAGTTAGTTTGAGTTTTTACTTTATTTACTTTCATGTTGCAAATAAAGAAAGGAAAAAGAGAAAGGAAGCAAATAAAAGAAAGGAAATGGATCAATAAGATCATATACTAATCCTATGGTAGGTGATAGCACCACATAAGGAAAAGTATAAGTAAGAAAATTTTATCAGAGATTGGCAAACATAGCATTGGTCGTGATGCAACTCATGAAATAATTAATAAAGGAAGGGAAGATTCACATATAAATATACAATCCTAGAAATATTTTGTGAGTGTGAGCCCTCATCAAAATATTATATGCCAAAATTGTTGATGTTCGACAAGGAAGACAACGTAATGGTTTATGTTCATTTATATTCACATAGAAGTCATATTGTCATAGATCCTTTAACATGTGATGCTTGCCCCCAATCTTTGCTAGCCAAAAATTCCGCACTAAGTAGGGTTACTATTTGTGCATTCAAAAACCCTTAAAGCCAAATCTTTTTAAAGTGTCCACCATACCTACCTAGGAATTGAACAAGATCCCTCAAGTAAGTTGTCATCGGTGCAAAAAGGCAATAAAAATTGCTTCTAAGTATGTGAGATCTTTTAGTGTAAAAGAAAATTGAGCGTTGCATGAACTTAGATGACTAAGAATAAAAGCGACAGACTGCATAATAAAGGTTGTCATCTTAAGGGGCAATGTAATGTGACGTTCTTTTGCACTAAGGGGTTGAGCATGCAAACAAATAAGCGCATGGCAACCTCTGCTTCCCTCTGCAAAGGGCCTATCTTTTACTTTTATGTATTTACTTTTATGCAAAGAGTCAAAGTTTTCCTTCTATTCCTTTTTATTTTCTGTTTTGGCAAGCATCATGTGGTGAGGAAAGATCTAGGCATATATGTCCAGTTGAATATAGATAGCATGAGTTATTATTGTTGACATCACCATTGAGGTGAGTATGTTGGGAGGTGAAACTATAAGCCCCTATCTTTCTATGTGTCCGGTTGAAACGTTTTGCTCATGTGTACAAGGTGAGTGTTAGCAATCATAGAAGACTATATGATGGTTGAGTATGTGGACTTGCCTAAAGGCTCCGACATGTGAACCTTCCTAAAAAGATGATGAATTGTAGTTGCAAAGTTGACTGAGAACATAGTTTGTTGGTTTCTAATAAAGTTTTTGCTTTATACTTCGATTGTGTGATGAACCATTACTTATTCATGAGAAGTGTATGATAAAAGTTCTATGATAAAAAGTCCTATGTTTAATTTTGTTGCTGTTATAATAATCAACATGATGCTTCTATGTCCGTATTTTGTTTTTATCGACACCTCTCTCTCAAAGCAAGTGGACATGTTTTCGATTTCGGTTTTCGCTTGAGGACAAGCGAGGTCTAAGCTTGGGGGAGCTGATACGTCCATTTTGCATCATGTTTTCTTACTGTTATTTACAATGTTTTTATCCATAATAATGCTTTTGGAGTTATTCTAATGCTTTTCTCTCATAATTTGCAAGGAACACACCAAGAGGGGGAATTCCGGCAGCTGGAAATCTGGACCTGGAGAAGCTACGTCAGTGGGGGCCAATATTGATTATTTAAGGTATATTGGAGTCAATAAACACCAGAGGGGGCCAGCAGGTGGGCACAACCCACCTGGGCCCGCCAGGCCCCCCTGGCGTGCCCTGGTGAATTGTGGTGTAGCGACCCGACCTCAAACGGTCAAGTCTCCAGTGTCATCCCTGGATCGGTAATGCTGACACACACAGTACTCGAAGGATTTATAACAGAGTAGCAATCACACACTTATTACATCGAATGTCTCAAAAGAGAACTTATTACAATAAATATGGCTTAAGGCCATCTAATACGATAACAGCGGAAGGCTTGGAAGATAAAGTGAGTCCATCAACTCCAACGGCATAGCTGAGCTGCACGACAACGACCTAATGAACCTTACTCCTCGTCTGAAAAGTCTGCAACATAATACGTTGCAGCCCGAAAATGGGTCAGCACATGGAATATGCTGGCAATATAACATAGTAGAGCAAGAACAGAATAATGCTATCACTACATGCATATTTGGCTGGTGGAAAGCTCTATGGTTATAGTTTTTTGCGAAAAGCCAATTTTTCCCTACAACAAAGGAATAAGTTTTATTTTAACTATCATGGTAGTTGAAACATCATTGAGAAGGTTCCTCCAACTCAATCCCAATTAAGGTAATTATCAACCCAACAATATTAATTTAGAGTGATGAGATACTTATGATACTCCAAGTACTAGATACTCAAGATTGTCCATAACCGGGGACGCGGCTAACCATGATTAGATTGTACACTCTGCAGAGGTTTGCGCACTTTTCCCCACAAGACTCGATCTCCTCCGTTGGATTTCTCGCACTACAAGGTGTTTGAGAAACGGATGACCGAGACATGGCCTTTCAGAAACATTAACTCTCTACTCCGGGCAGACCATACCAAACCTACATCCCTCTACCTGCTGATCCACCTCTTCAAGAGCTCATGCAACTTACTCAACTATGCTAGAGCCCATAATAGCTTGTGGCTGCACACGGAAGTTTCTAGCATGAAATTATCTCAGTTCCCTTTGAGCCTGGGTGGCGGACCTTAGGATGATCACACGGGTACTCCTGGATATCCTAGGACAACACTGGATTCTCCAGGTGCTCGACAAGCAATCCACCCAGATGTGTATTAAAGTTGCCACCTTAAGTTGAACCATTAATTAACAATCTCACATCTGTCATGGATACACTCAAACCCAATCCACGTCTACGAGCATAGCATAGCAATATAAGCAATACGTAGAAGTAACTCCCAAGGTTTGAATATAACAGGGCAATAGGTTCTACCTCATCAACTACTTCCCAACCCACATGTTAATCACATCCTATTCATGCAATGTTTGAGGATTGGAACTAATGCATAAAAGCTGGGTATGAAAGAAGTATGATCAATGTGTTACTTGCCTTGCTGATCCGCAAAACCTAGGGACTCGTAGTAGCACGCTTCGCACTCCGGGAATTCTATCGCAAACAAACAATAGCATACATAAGCAATCAAGCAAAGACGCGCGGGCAAAACTCAAATAAGAAGATTTGACCAGAAAGTTCAACTTAAGAACTCCGGTTTGCAAAAAGAATCAAATCAAACGGAGCAATGAAACTCAAACTGCGAAAGAAACAAGATCCGTTTACTAATCTGAACTAAAGTCAAATTTTACAGTACCAATATCTTGTTCCAGTTGGTTAAACAGAAAGAGGGTTTCGAGACGAAGATCTAGGCGCTTGAATCGCCTGATTTCGATAAACGAGCGAAAAGATAAACTAAAACGAAAATCGGATCAGAAATCGCGATAGAAAATAATCACGGAAAATCCGAGAAAACTAAAAACTGACGAACAGGCTAAGGAACGAACGTTCGCTGTCCGCGGTTAAATGGTGAAAACTGTTCGTTAAAACGAACGTAAAACGGGCGTTTGCTAAATAACTAAACCGAAAATAAACTGAACCGGATCTATATAAAAAACGGATCTAGGGTTTCGAAAAAAAAACCAAAACGGTTTTCTCATGAATACCGAGGCGGCTACCTCGAGTCCGGCGAGGT
>NC_057799.1:494514322-494524242 GCF_018294505.1 Triticum aestivum
GGGTTAGGGCGCGGGGCGGCTGGGCTGGCTCGGGGATTGGGGTCTCGGGCTTTAAAGGCCGGCCCGAGGAGTCCTGGCCGGTTAAGGCCCGGAGTCGGTTCACTTTTTTTTAAATAATTCCGACGTGCAGAAAAAGAAAGAAAAGAAATACTAAACGGACCCCAAAAATCTTGAAATAAATTTTCCCCGTCCTCTAAAAATAGGCCGGACAAGGTGAACATTTATTTGGGCCTAAAATGCAATTTTGAAAAACGCATATTTTTCCTAATTCAAATAAAATAGCGAAAAACTCCGAATAAAATCCAATATTTGATTTTAATATTTTCCTCCAATATTTCATTTATTTTGGAGAAGTCATATTATCTCCTCTCATATATTTGAATACGAAATATTTTTGGAGAGAAAAATAATTAAAACAAATAATCCTCGTTTCAATATTTGATAAAATTCAAATATGAAAACAGGGAAATCCCCAACTCTCTCCGAGGGTCCTTGAGTTGCTTAGGATTTCGAGGATCGCGAAACGAAATGTAGAAAAATATGATATGACTGAATGATCTATGTATAACATTCCAAATTGGAAATTTGGGATGTTACATGTGGCCTCCTCGGCCCACCTCCGGTGCCCATCTTCTGGTATATAAGTGGTTTTGACCTAGAAAAAATAACAATAATACTTTCGGGACGGAGCGCCGCCGTCTCGAGGCGGAACCAGGGCAGGAGCACTTTTGCCCTCCGGCGGAGCGATCCTGCCGGGGGAACTTCCCTCCCGGAGTGGGAAATCATCGTCATCATCATCACCGACAACTCTCCCATCTTTGGGAGGGCAATATCCATCAACATCTTCACCAGCACCATCTCATCTCAAACCCTAGTTCATCTCTTTATTCAATCTTGTTACCGGAACCATAGCTTGTTGCTAGGGGTGATTAGTAGTGTTGATTACATCTTGTAGTTGATTACTATATGGTTTATTTGGTGGAAGATTATATGTTCAGATCCATTATGCATATTAATATCCCTCTGATCATGAGCATGTTTGTTGTTTGTGAGTAGTTACTTTTGTTCTTGAGGTCACGGGATAAATCATGTTGCAAGTAATCATGTGAATTTGATATGTGTTCGATATTTTGATAGTATGTATGTTGTGATTCCCTTAGTGGTGCCATGTGAACGTCGACTACATGACACTTCACCATATTTGGGCCTAAGGGAATGCATTGTGGGGTAGTAAATAGATGGTGGGTTGCGAGAGTGACAGAAACTTAAACCCCAATTTATGCACTATTCCGTAAGGGACCGATTGGATCCTATAGTTTAATGCTATGGTTAGGATTTATCCTTAATACTTTTCTCGTAGTTGCGGATGCTTGCGGGAGGGTTAATAATAAGTAGGAGGTTTGTTCAAGTAAGAACAGCACCTAAGCACCGGTCCACCCACATATCAAATTATCAAAGTAGCGAACACAAATCAAACAAACATGATGAAAGTGACTAGATGAAATTCCCGTGTACCCTCAAGAACGCTTTGCTTATTATAAGAGACCGTTTTGGCCTGTCCTTTGCCTCAAAAGGATTGGGCTACCTTGCTGCATACTTGTTACAATTATCTTTACTTGCTCGTTACAAATTACCTTGCTATCAAACTACTCTATTACTTACAATTTCAGCACTTGCGGACATGACCTTACTGAAAACTACTTGTCATTTCCTTCTGCTACTCGTTGGGTTTGACACTCTTACTTATCGAAAAGAGCTAAAATTGATCCCCTATACTTGTGGGTCATCAGCAACCCAATGAATAAATTTTATTTTTGCCTTTTGCTTTCTGTTCTTGAATGTTAGCACAATTATGCTATTGTTATGTGTGTTTTTTGTGTTTTAATTAGTGTTTGTGCCAAGTAAAGCCTTTAGGATCTTCTTGGGTGATAGTTGTTTGATCTTGCTGAAAAAGATAGAAACTTTGCACTCACAAAAATAATTTTCATCAATCACAGAAAAGTGCTTTTGCCCCGATTATTTTTGCAGAAGATTAATATACAAATTACCCTGGTCGTCCTAATTTGGTTGAATTTTTGGAGTTCCATAAGTATTCGAACAAATCACATTGCTACACACTGTTCTGTTTTGCCAGATTCGGTTTTCTTTGTGTTGTGTGCTTATTTTGATGGCTCTATGGTTTTTTGATGAGTTTTTGCCATAGGAAATTTGGAATACAGTAGATATAATATAAAAACATAATATGAATATTTGCTAACGGATCTCACAAATGTTTTTCTTAGTTTGATACAACACTTATAGTAGTGATTTATTTTTCTTACACTAACGGATCTCACAAATGTTTTATTGAGTTTTGTGTGAGTGAAGTTTTCAAGTTTTGGGTTATCTTGCGATGGATGAAAGAAGGATAGAAGAGCCTAAGCTTGGGGATGCCCCGGCATCTCAAGCTATTATCCAAGAATGAGCAACCAACTAAGCTTGGGGATGCGCCGGCATCCCAAGCTATTATCCAAGAATGAGCAACCAACTAAGCTTGGGGATGCCCCAGGATCCCAAGCTATTATCCAAGAATGAGCAACCAACTAAGCTTGGGGATGCCCCCGAGTGGCATCCCCGCTTTCTTCTAACAACTATCGGTATTTTACTCGAGGCTATATTTTTATTGGTCATATGATATGTGTTTTGCTTGGAGCATCTTGTATGATATGAGTAGTTGCTTGTTTTATTTTGTGTTTTAAGTATTCAATCCTTGATGGACACACCAATTTGAGAGAGCCAAAATTATATCATGACTTGTTAGAATTGCTCTCTATGCTTCACTTAAATCTTTTATGAGCTAGGACTTGCTCTAGTGCTTCACTTATATCTTTTTGAGCATGGTGTGCTTTGTAATTTTTGAAGAAATGCTCTTTTGCTGCACTTAGATTTATTTGAGAGTTATTAAAAATTTAAAGAAATTCTCTCTTGCTTCACTTAAATTATTTTGAGAGAAAGAAAATTTGTTATGCTCATGATCTTCACTTATATTTGTTTGAGCTTGTGAAAAGCAACATATGAAAATTAGTCCCAAAGTGATAGATATCCAAGAAGGATAAAGAAAAAGGAAAAAATTCATGAAGATCATTGGACAAAATAAACTTGATACTTAGTAATAGTATTGAGATATGATGATGTGATATGTGAGTTATGTTGATGAGTAATTGTGCTCTAGTAAGAATATTTGTGTTAAGGATTGTGATTCCCTATGCAAGTATGAAAGTCAATAGTCATGCAATGAAAATTATATCCTACTTGTGGTGCATTATTCGGTGTTAATTATGCTTAATGCTTGCTTATGAGATTATTCGTTTCATGGTTGGTCGCTTCTCAATCTTTTTGCTAGCCTTCATTTTGCACCAAGTATGATCTCTACTTGTGCATCAAAAATCCTTTAAACAGTTTTACCACATGAGTCCATTATATATACCTATATGCGGTATTCTTTTGCCGTTCTAAGAAAATTTGCATAAGCCATATCTAATTTCCAAAATAAACATCTCTTTTGTGTGTTTTGTTTCGCTCGCGGAACGGTAACGGGTGGCCAGTAATTTCCATGCTGGATGTGTTATTCTCATGATGAGTGTTTATTCACTTGTCATTGCACGAGAGTAAGGCAAAGGTTTTAGGGATGCCTAGTCCTGAAATGCAAAAATGAATTTACTTTATGTTGTTAAATAATAAATTCCTTGGAAAGTGTTGGTATGGAAGGCACCCGTGGATACGGCTAGCCATGGAAAGTGAAAGAATGGTGGAAAAAGGAATAAACTTTATTTTCTGTTTGGGAACCGCCTATGGCATATCTAGCATGGAAAGTGTTCGAAACTCTGAGTCGTTTTCGTTGGTGGGATGGATACACCTCCCAAAATGTTTTTATCTCTAATTTTTCGCTTTGAGCTCTGGCACCTCTACAAATCCCTACTTCCCTCTGCGAAGGGACTTTCTTTTACTTTATGCAATTTTTATTTTGAATTTGAGTCTCCATCTTCCCTCATAAAAAGCACCAACCAGGAGGCAATATGATCGTGCTTAAGTATTGGGTGTAGCTAATATTCGAGTGTGTTTCATGAATGGATCAATGTTTGAGCATGATGGGCTAGGGATAACTTATTTTTCCAATGATATTTTGAAAGACATGGTGGCTTGTTGATATGCTTGAGTATCTAAATTATTATGTCAAGACTAGACTATTGCTTTGAATCACATAAAAGTCCAAATGTCCATGCTATAAAGAAAAGAATATGATATGACATGATAAACAACACTACACATCAAAAATTCTATTTTTATCACTTACCTACTCGAGGACGAGCAGGAGTTAAGCTTGGGGATGCTGATACGTCTCCAACGTATCTAAATTTTTTGATTGTTCCATTTTGTTTTATTATCAATCTTGGATGTTTTATAATCATTTTATATCATTTTTTGGTACTAACCTATTGACATAGTGTCAAGTGCCAGTTGTTGTTTTTCCATGTTTTTTACATCGCAGAAAATCAATACCAGACGGAGTCCAAATGCCACGAAACTCCACAATGATTTTTTATGGGCCAGAAGGAACACATTGGGCCCTGGTTGCACCTGGGGGGAGTCCCGAGGAGGGGACAACCCACCAGCGCATGCCAGGAGGCCCAGGCGCACCCTGGTGGGTTGTGCCCACCTCGGGTGCCCCTCGGACCGCCTCTTTCCTCTATAAATACCCCAATATTCCAGAAACCATAGGGGAGTCGACGAAATATTCATCCAGCCATCGCAGAGTCCAGAACCACCAGATCCAATCTAGACACCATCTCGGATGGGGTTCACCACCTCCATAGGTGCCTCTCCGATGATGCGTGAGTAGTTCTTTATAGACCTTTGGGTCCGTAGTTAGTAGCTAGATGGATTTCTCTCTCTCGCTGAATTCTCAATACAATGGTCTCTTGGAGATCCATATGATGTAACTCTTTTGCGGTGTGTTTGTTGGGATCTGATGAACTTTGAGTTTATGATCAGTCATAACTTTTTATATCCATGAAAGTTATTTGAGTTTCTTTGATCTCTTATATGCATGATCTCTTATAGCTCGTATTTCTTCTCTGATATTTGTGTTTTGTTTGGCCAACTTGATCTATTTATATTGCAATGGCAAGAGGTGCCCGGTAGTGGGTTCGATCTTACGGTGCTTGATCCTAGTGACAGAAAGGGAAACAACACATATGTATCGTCGCTACTAAGGATAAAAAGATGGGATCTATATCTACTCAATAGATAAACGGATCTTTTCTACATCATGTCATCGTTCTTATTGCATTACTTCGTTTCTCCATGAACTTAATACACTAGATGCATGATGGATAGCGGTCGATGTGTGGAGTAATAGTAGTAGATGCAGGCAGGAGTCGGTCTACTAATCATGGCGTGATGCCTATGTAATGATCATTGCCTGGATATCGTCATAATTATTTGAGGTTCTATCAATTGCCCAACAAGAATTTTTTTACCCACCGTTTGCTATTTTTCTCGAGAGAAGCCACTAGTGAAACCTACGGCCCCCGGGTCTTCTTTCTCATATATTTGCTTGCGATCTACTTTTCCTTTGTATTTTTATTCAGATATATTAAACCAAAAATACAAAAATACTTTGCTGCACTTTATTTTATTTACGATCTATTATTTCAATCTATTACAAATTTCTGGCATCATTACCCGAAAGGGATTGACAACCCCTTTAACACGTCGGGTTGCAAGGTGTTGTTATTTGTGTGCAGGTGATGTTTACGTTGTGTTGCTTGGTTCTCCTACTGGTTTGATAACCTTGGTTTCATCACTGAGGGAAATACCTACCTTCGCTATGCTACATCATCCCTTCCTCTTTGGGGAAATACCGATGTAGTCTTAGCAGACACGAGCTTTCTAGCGCTATAGTCAGGGAGCAATCAATACCTCCAAAATGTACCTACTTTTCCAAACACGTTTGCTCTTGTTTTGGACTCTAATTTGCATGATTTGAATGAACTAACCCTGACTGACGCTATTTTCAGTAGAATTGCCACGGTGCTATTTCTGTGCTGAAAACTTACGGATAATTATTTTAGAATATATAAAAAATATTGGAAGAAATTACCAGAGCAGGGCCACCAGAGCGCCACAAGCCCAAGGGGCGCCCCCCTCAGGCTTGTGGGCCCCTGGCAGCCCCCAGCAACCCTAACTCCAACTCCTTAAGTACCTATTCGCCAAGGAAAAAATAGAGAGAAGGAATCGTCATGTTTTACGATACGTACGGAGCCGCCGCCACCTCCTGTTCTTCATCAGGAGGGCTGATCTGGAGTCCGTTCTGGGCTCCAGAGAGGGGGATTCGACGTCATCATCATTATCAACCTTCCTTCATCACCAATTTCATGATGCTCACTGCCGGGAGTGAGTAATTCCTTCATAGGCTTGCTGGACGGTGATGTGTTGGATGAGATTTATCATGTAATCGAGTTAATTTTGTTAGGGCTTGATCCCTAGTATCCACTATGTTCTGAGATTGACGTTGCTATGACTTTGCTATGCTTAATGCTTTTCACTAGGGCCCGAATGCCATGATTTTAGATATGAACCCTTTATGTTTTCATGAATATATTTATGTTCTTGATACGATCTTGCAAGTTATACGCACCTATGACGTTTTATGATCCACATACCCCAAGGTGACAATAATTAGGCTTATTTCCGTTGATTACCATAGTTTGAGGAGTTCATGTATTTACTAAGTGTTAATGATTTGTTTCGGTTCTCTATTAAAAGGAGGCATTAATATCTCTTAGTCTCCTTATAGACACCACTGCCGTGGGAGGGTAGGATAAAAGATGCAATGCAAGTTCTTTTCCATAAGCACGTACGACTATATACGGAATAGATGCCTACATTATATTGATGAATTGGAGCTAGTTTTTGTCACCCTAGGTTTTTACTGTTACATGATGAATGTTATCCAACAAAATCACCGATCCAATGCCTACGAGCTTTTTTACATATTGATCTTTGCTAATTTACAATTACAAGTACTGTTGTCACTAATGTCACAATTGCTACAAACTATTGCTGCTATTGTTTCTACTATTACCTCTGCTATCAAACTACCATATTACTTTGCTACTGATCACTCTGCTGCATATATTTAGTTTCCAGGTGTGGTTGAATTGACAACTCAACTGCTAATACTCGTAAATATTATTTGGCTCCCCTTGTGTCAAATCAATAAATTTGGGTTGAATAATCTACCCTCGAAAACGGTTGCGATCCCCTATACTTGTGGGTTATCAACACCTTTTTCTCGCGCCGTTGCCGGGGAGCATAGATATATTTGCTGAGTTACTTGGGATCTTTATCTGTTGATCACTATGAAGAATCTTAAGGATGATACAACCAAGATCGTTCCCTCTAGAACGAGGGGAGGTAAGGAACTGTTATCTAGCTCTGCACTTGATTCGCCTTCTATTTTGAGTAAGCTTGCAACACCACCACCTGCCATTAATTTTGATATGTCACAAGCAATTGATGATGCTGCTTCTGCTATGAATGATGCTATTGATGATAGTACTTTGCTAAATGATAATGTGCCACTAGGTGAATTTCCTGATGAGCAACTTGCTAGAGCTAAAAAAATTGAGAATGCTGAAATGATGAAATTATTGAAACTGGAAATCATGAAACACCTATTAGACCAAGCTCTCCTAGATATGAATTGCCTAAGATACCTGCGGGTTATTGTATGGATGGAGAGATAGCTAGGGAATTTCTTGCTTGTAATGATAGAGATGATCTTATGAAATTACTATGTAAGTTGAAAGAAAAATCTCTGAATGCTAGAATGAAATATGATCCTAAGTTTGCTACTTCACCTATCTTTGATGACTGATACGGATTATGAATTCTCTTTCGATCCTAAGTTAATTACTTTGGTTGAATCTGATCCTTTCCATGGTTATGAAACTGAAACCATTGTTGCACATCTTACTAAGTAGAATGACATAGCCACCCTATTTGCTCATGAGGAAAAAATCGCTATTATTATATTCTTAAGTTGTTTCCCCTTTCGTTAAAGGGTGATGCTAAGATGTGGTTATATTACTTTTCTGAAAAATATTTTCCTGCTCATAAGAAACAAGCTGCCTTACAGGAAATATTTAACTTTGTGCATATTGAAGAAGAGAATCTCCCTCAAGCTTGGGGGAGGGTTCTCGAATTACTTAATGCTTTACCTGATCATCCTCTCAAGAAAAATGAAATACTTTATATCTTTTATAATGGACTAACCGATGCTTCTAGGGATTACCTAGTAGTTGTGCTAGTTGAATTTTCAGGGAACAAACTGTTGAATAAGCTGAAGATCTATTGAATAATCTATTGAGGAATGATAATGATTGGACACTTCCTGAACCACCACCTAAACCTACTCCGAAGAAGAGGGGTATTTTATTTCTAAGTCTTGAATATATGCAAGAGGCAAAGAAATGTATGAAGGAAAAAGGTAATAAAGCTAAAGATGTTAAAATTTTACCACCTATCGAAGAAGTACATGGTCTTGACACACCACCACAGGTGGTAGAGGTAAATTCTCTTTTGAAATTTGATGAAGGTGATATTCCTTATAATAAATCTCCTAGTCAATGCTTCTTTGAATTTGACAACTACATTATCAAGCAAGATCACTTTAATGCTTATGTTATGAAACAACTGAAACGTAATGCCTACATGATTGATCGCTTGAGTGACTTATTGGTTAGAATTACAAATGATGTTAAAGGTGTAGGTAAACATGCTTCTATGGTCCAGACTCAGTTAGAACAAGTAGCTAAGTCACAAAAGGATTTTCTTAATGAAATGAACAGTAATATGAATGATCATGCCGTTAGAATAATGACTAGAGGAGGTACAATGACTTAGGAGCCACTATATCCTGAAGGTCACCTTAAAAGAATTGAACAAGACTCTCAAATAATTAATGTTGATGCACCTAGTCCATCTAAAATGAAAAATGATAGGACTTTACATGCTTCTAGTGAACCTGAAGTAGAAAAACTTTCTAAATATACAAATGATGTTTTTATTTCTAATGTTGAAACAAAATCTAGTAATGAACATTCACCTGGTGATAATGATGATGACATGTAACATCCCAAATTTTCAATTTGGAATGTTATACATAGATCATCATTTGCATATCATGATATATTGCATTTTGACAAATCCTCGATAAATCCTAAGCAACTCAAGGACCCTCGGAGAGAGTTGGGGATTTTCTCGAATTTTCTTATTTGATTTTTCAGACGAGGATTTTATTTTAATTATTTTTCTCTCCGGAAAAATATTTCATTTAAAAATAAACGAGAGGAGAAAATATGACTTCTCCAAAAATATTGAAATACTGGAGGAAAAATGTTAAAAACATTATTTGGAATTTATTGGATTTTATTTGCAATTTTTATTGCATTTAAAAATATGCATGTTTTCAAAATATTTATTTTTGATTTTAAAAATGTTCACCCTATTCTATATTTTCTAACTAGACGGGGAAAATTTACTTCGTATTTTTCTGATTTTTATTTATTTTTCTATGCAATGTTTTCCGCGGAACAATTTAAAACAAAAATACACGCTTGCTCGACTGGGCCGAGGCCCAGCCGAAGCCAGGCCGGCCCGCCCGCGCTCTCCTTCTTCCCCACGCCGCCGGAGTCCGCCGGGAGCACGAAGCCGCCGCCGCCTCGGGCTTTGCCCCTCCCCCAAGCCCTCTAGCCCCCTACCTATATATAGCACCCCCCTCCGTTTTCGCCGCCACCATCGCCGGAGAAGCCGCCGCCGCCGCCCCGCATCTAGTCGCCCGCCGCCGCCCGCCGTTCGCCTCGCCCCTCGCCGCC
>NC_057799.1:494868399-494872891 GCF_018294505.1 Triticum aestivum
TGGTGGATACGGGTCCTCATGGACTGTGTCAAGACAGGAACGTGAAGTGATATGTGGGCGGAGAGCGTGTTCGTGAGAAAAGACAGGAACGTGAAATGATATGTGGGCGGAGAGCGTGTTCGTGAGAACTCTCCGGCGGGTCAGGTCTCCGCGAGCGGATCAGTTCGTCCGTGGACGTGCAGGATGAGGATAGCACAGGTTGGTTTAATATCCCCGGCGAAGAAATACGGGCCAGTGCGTATCGTATGGTCTGTGCATGCCTTTGTTTATGGTGAGAACTGACTAGCTCCGATCGGGACAAGTCGTGCTGATTTTGTGTTGGAAATGAATTTGGGATAGGGACTACGTACTAGTCAAGCCATATATGTATTTCTGAAGAATCCCGGGCTGGCTTGGTTGTTATTGTTCTGCAATCAAGCAACATGGCCATCAGTGTGTTAGAATGCTGGTCTCTTGACAATTTGTTGCTCTACTTAGTGGCAGTATTTAAATCGATTGTGTACGTTGGTCAAGAACTCAAGATAAAACCCTTCAAAAAATAAAAATAAAAGAACTCAAGATAACAAGCACTTCCATTTCATGCTATTGGAGCTGGTAGAAGAATCTCAATGCCTGTGATGTCTACGCCTCTTCTGCGAGGAAAAAAACAGGTCCACGTATAGCGATAGGGATACTGCAATCTTTTGATCCGTTGTTCTATTATTAGTGTTCTGATACGGTCGTTATAAGTGCTTTCAGATTTGTAAAAGAAGCATGGATGCTCCCACACTCTAAGCTACTGGAGTAGTTTTAAAAAAAAAAAACCCTGCTCAGCCAATTCGAACGAGACAAATCGTGGACGCCGGTCTGATGCTATGGTAAGACTTTATCCTTTGATCAGTGATTCAGTGATCTCCAAGTGCTTTTCCACTTGATCGCGACTTGTTCAAAGAAGGCAAAAGAGTCTACCAGTGAAAGCTCCGGATCGAAAGCTGAAACCGCCTCTAACTTAAACCCTTCTACTGCTGCTGGAATCTTCTAGAACGCCGGAAAGGTGCGGCGAAAAGCCGAGTGCCTCCCACTGTGGCTTACCGCCCAAACCCTCGTGGCCTTGAGCGACAAACGATTTGATTATGGCACCGCTTTCAGGTCCATGCCCGAATCTGATCACAGTGCTGATTCGATATGTTATCTTATTATTAAGCACGTACGGAGTAGTATTTAGTTTTTTTCCCACGAGTGCTCGCACTTTGGATTGCGCTGACTGCTGCGTGTCAAACAACTACTGAAATCCAACTAGTCACTCTGAGAAAAAGCTTCAGGTTCAGCGGGAGACACTCGCTTGATCAGCGGTGCCGCTGTAGCGGCAACAGAGCAGCCAGCCGGCGAGGAGGAAGCATGTGCATGCACGCGCCGATCAAGCAGCGAGCTGGCCCGTCGCCTGACGGAGACGAGGCAAAGGCAGCGATGAGCTGCGCCGAAGCGCCCGCCGGGCACGATCGACCAGGCGTCGCCGTCCCGATGGCGAGGTAGCGCCGCTGTGGCGCCACCCGCGCCTGCCGCGGCCCGGTCGACCTCGGACGCGTCGATCGTCCCATCGGCGTCGCCTCTCCGGCAAAGGGAGATTCCTCTCCTTTTCCCGCGCCGCGTGCCATCCCGTCGACCGCACCTCGCCCGATCACCGGCCGTGCGCAAAACAAGACATCCCGGTCGCCGGCGCACTTCGGCGGCCACTAGGCTTTCCCCGGCCGATCCCCGTTGCTGTTCGATGTGCATGTGCATGTCCCGGGTCACCTTTGGAAGGAGAGAACTTTTTTTTTACTTGGCTTGGGCGATGCGAACGAAAAAAAAAGGAGATTGGTTGGTAAGTGTCAATTTTCAGTGCGCGCGGGAACAGACGTGCCGGCCAAAGCGTTGTCTTTTCAGGCGAACGGTGGCTTGGATAGCCTCGGGGAGGTCGTTATCTAGTCTGGTTTATTGACCGAAACATGGTGGAGTCGAAGAAACTTCAGCAACGTCGCAAAATGAAAAGAAGATAAACTAAGCAAGACGTGCAAGTGTAAGCATGGTATAGTAAGCAAAATCAAGGAATGTTCTTGAAACACCTATCTCTGATCGGTAAGATGGAATCGTCTGCAGCTTAGAAACAAGACAAAAAGGACTAACAGCTTGTTTACTCAGGTTGATCGATGCTCAAGAATTCTTATTTAGGCAGTTCATATTACGGATCCATCTATAGTGTTTTCATCTAAGGTTGCAATTTTTCATGTGTTGTGCAGTAGCACATTGTTACATGGAGTTTTTTTTTGAAAAGGAGGATAACCACTGGCCTCTGCATTAAGCGATGCATACACCCCTTGTTCAACATAACCTAACAAAACTAGTACATGGATCAATTCAAAGTCACCTTCTTCGAGGCAATAGTCCCTACACCTACAAGCTTGATGATGTGCCCCGACCTCGCATCAACACACACCATCTACTCCGGTGACCTCACCAAGCCGCCCGCCAGCAAACCGAGAGGCGAGAGCACCAACAGGTCCAACAGACACTCTACGAGCACCGCATGCACACGCTCTAGAACCAGCCACCGCTATCTTCCACCATCCCACCTTCAAGAGCGATCAACACATTCACCTTGTCAGGCCATACTATCGTCGACGCCACCACAACGCCAGACAACACCACCAGCTGCGCGCGTCCAACAACACGTGTCCGTCGCCGAAGCTCCGCTCCGCCACGTCGCCCGCCGCCGTCGCTGCGGTAGATGCAACACCGCTCCACCTCATAACCCCTCCAGCCAGCTGCTGCTCCAAAACCATGGCCCTAGGAGGGAGAATGACACAGAAGACACCGTAGTCATCCGGTCCAGGAGACCCAGATCTAGGGTTTCCCCCAGAACAGCCCGTGCAAGGTGAGCGTCCAGCCTATGGAATGCGCGATCGGGATCAAAGCTCTTCCAGACGACGCCCCAAAGGGCGATGTGACAAGGACAACGTCATGCCCAACCCGATGTCGGGTCTTAGGCTTTGGCCCAAAGATCTTGAAGCAGGTGTAGGAGAGCATGTAGATCTCCATGGCGGCGCCTCCAAGGCGGGAGACGACGTCCGCGAGCGCCGCCGCCGCCGTCCGGCAACAACCGGACATGCCTTCACTCGGAGCATCTCCAACAACAACTCCACGCACTGCAATCCACTGAAACTGCTCACCTCCAGTGCAATAACTAATTCGATGCACAGGGGCCACCACTAACCTCCCCAGCAACAGGCAAGGAGCTGCCCAGACCACCATCTAGCTTCTCGCCACGACCCCAGCCGCCAACATTAATGAACAGACGAGGCCCACCCAGGCCCATTGTCCCTACAGGGCCGCTTGCGATAGATCTGAAACCCGTAGGGGGCAGGCTTGCCGGAAGACGCCTCGGAATCCATGGCCGGTTAAAGCTAGCCTTTGGACGGCATAGGGCGGGCGTGTCGACGAGCGCCACCTCGCTGTCGGAGGCGCCGCCACGCCGAGGAAGACCGTTGCGGGCCAAAGCCCAGATTACGCGCCATGAAGCGGCCCGCTGGCGCTGACGCCGCAAGGGTTTTGCCTGGCGACGCCCTCCGGCGACAGCGATGAGGGAAGGGCAGTGGGGGGCACTAGCTATGGGATCTGTGCGCCCCGATGCTGCTCAGTGAGCAGGACGAGAGCGATCGCCAAAAAACTGGCCTTGTTCCATGGAGCTAGGGTCCAAAATAGGAATTAAAAAGTGTTTACACGGCTCTACCGCTCGGGATAACCATGTTTCATCAAATTTTGGTCCTTGGTAATTAGAGATCTGGAATGGGAGTTGAAGGATGAGTGATTAAAAGGTCCCCTGACTACTTAAAAGAAACGAGAGTTTAAAGTGGGAAGTGCAACTGGGGTTAAGGGAGCCAGCTCCCACCAATTTTTTCCATGGGACGCTTGTTAAATAGAGTGTGAGTAAAAATTCATTTCCAACGTCTAATCCCTTCACAAACTCCCGGTGGTAATCCAATTCGGTGTCTTCGGTGTTGCTGGTGCAGGACCTCTCGTTTGGTGTCCCTTGAGTTTGCTTCTCTGATGTCTTTTGGCCTCAACAGACTCCCCATTGTTGGTGTCTCCTTACGGCCATGTTCGGTTAATCCCCTTGCCACAGGGATTGAAGGGGATTGGGGAGGTTTGAGAAGGATTTTGACTCACAAGGGATTTGATCCCCATCAATCCCTGCCAATCCTCTTCAAAATCTCTGTCAACCGAACAAGGCATGCATGTGCTCATGACATAACCAGTGCTGTATTACCCAATCCCTACATGGTTGAATTCTTTGCATTGTGTTGTAACTTATACTTGGAGCTTTTTTTTGTGTTTTTTGGGGTTGCTTGCTTCGGCAAGATATTTTGCCACCAGTGTTGTATGGTTTTCGACCTAGTTTCCCACATAAAGTAAATCATGGCTTTTGACCCGGTTTCCCACATAAACCGACTCATTCTTTTGAATTGAGATCAAT
>NC_057799.1:494873471-494874819 GCF_018294505.1 Triticum aestivum
TTTGTTTGTGCATACTAAATTTTATGTAAAACAACAATCCTTACAAAAAAAAGAATTGTGTAAAAATACATCGTGTTATATGTAAAACTTGTTTAATATTGACTTTAAATTCCCGTGCATTTCAAAGCAAATGTTCATGTAATAAGAAATCACGTATCTCATAATAGACATCCATGTAGTTTAAAACAAAATCTTCATATATATGGAAATAAAGGTCCGCTTACTTTAAGAAAATGTTCATATATTTTCCATGAAAGTAATAACAATGAAAAACAAAATTTCATACACAAAGTGCTAAAACTTGAAACAAAACATAAAATATAAAAAGAGTAATTTTAAAAGAAATAGGTAAATAAGTATATAAATAAAATAACATGGGAACGGAAACACTAGTAGTGATTTAAAAAACAAGAAAATCTGAATAACTGGGCAAGCCCATCTACTAGTAAGTAATTGGGCCTGGTTGGTAGGCGTGATGTCTTTTTAATATGGTAAGCCCATGAGCCTATAATCATAAGTGGCAACCACATTAATAATATTCCTATATTCTGCAACTAAACGCCCACGCCAACCTATATGGGTTGGAAGTGGGGTGGCCATTTACGTCTCCTTTTTCTATTTTAGATTTTCGAGAAAAAATCTGAAGAGATGTTTTAAAATATCGTTAGAGCGATTTTAGATATTTTGAGAAGTATTATGGAAAATGCAAAAAAATAAAAATGTTCAATACACCTCTGCTAGGAAATACTTATCAGAGTAATGGATGTATCTAGACGTATTTTAGTTCTGAATACATTCATTTTTATCCATTTCCGCGATAAGTAATTGCAAACGGAGGGAGTATGCTTTTGTAAAATGAAATATTCATAATATATTAAAAATATTAAATGTATAAATGTTCAGCATGAATCGGGAATGTGTTCATCTATATTTAATATTTTTTACATAGTTTATATAAAAAGGAAAAAACAAATGAAAAATAGGAGGAAAACCGCAAAACCCCCCAAAAATCAGTTAAACATAAGAACATAAAAATAAAAGGCAACTAAAAATGAAATAAAGGCCCAGAAAATTCAAAATAAAAAAAATCAAAGAAAAAGAAAAGATAATTGAAAACAAGAAAAATGAAAAAATAAAATAATAAATGTCAACTGAATGGCGGTGGTTGAGCAATACCTAGCACAACACCAAATTGGGCCAGTCCACATGAAGCATTCTCCCTCTTTGTATCCAATGACTTATGCAACTTTGTCTAAAAAAACTTATGCAACGAACTGCCGAGCAAATGACTTATGCCTCATATATGGGCTCTTTTTCGCTGCCACGAGAGATAAACTTAGTCCCCTTG
>NC_057799.1:494875094-494892914 GCF_018294505.1 Triticum aestivum
GTTTTGTATTTTTCATCAACATGTAGTGGATCGTAGTTTTGTGTGAATAAAATACTCTCGTTCTTTTTAGCGTTGGCATGAAGCAAGAAGGGTATGTGTCCTTGCCGATCGATTATTCAAATATGATGAGTTTATGTTATTGTGTCAAACTGTTTTTTGTTGGTTTGATTATATGTGGAACTGACATCTTTCCTCGACACCATGGTGACGATCTTGTGATTCAACGAGTTCTAGGGGGAGGGGTCATCCCAGATCCAAGTATGTTCATCATTCAAGGCTTCTTGTCTTTTTGAATGGGTGACTCAAGGGACTATCAAAAACTTTTGTTGGCAATCAAGCTCATGTAGGTGAAAGAGTGATGGTTAAAATCATTACTCCTGTCTAATTGCATCCTCTTTACCAAAGTCTTGGGAGTATTTTGTCTTACAAAGATTGATACCACGTAGAAGATATTTCTAGGAGATATCACTATAACTCTTAGTTGAAGGAGTTACTTTGTATTTTATTTGATCTTTAATCCAAAATAGTGTACATGTAATGGCTACGAGTATGAATGAAATTAGAAAGTGTTTCTAAAAAACATGTGCAACAAAAATGTTCACTTAACTTACTAAACATATTTGTCAAATAAAGTAGTAAACATATGTGATGTGAACAAAGATGAGAAATACACCATTCATATAAAATTTATCTATCTAGAAAAAATACATAGATTCATTGAAAAGAAATACCACAAACACATTTCATAAGAAGGGCAACAAACATTAAAAAGAGGTGAGGAAAATAAAATAGGATAAAATGAAAAAATGGAAAGAAAAGAAATATATAATACAAAGAAGTAAATGAATCATGTATGAAGACTAGAAAAGAATATGAATAAAAAAATAGGAAAAAGAAAAGATAGAAAATAAAAGAGAAAAAATGGAAAATTAGAAAATTTATTGATTCTAGCTTTTTTTAACACAGTACAGTCGAAGTCGCTCACATACACTCACTTGATTCTAGCTTTTGAGGAACAATCGCACAATCCGGCTATAACCTTCATGACCCAAATTAAGATTGTTAGTTTTTTTACCATATATCTTTGTGAATACTTATTGTGCCACTTTCCCATTTTATTTTTTTCTTGCAAAATAAAATGAAATCTAAATGAAAGAAAAAAAAGTCTAAAGGCCTACTCTAATCGACGGTATGTAGGTGAAATGTTACTTCCTTTAATTTAAGATGATAATTCATTCACATGAAATTAAGACAAACAAAATTAGATTTTAGAAAAATCCATATCTCTTCTATCCACCCTCGAGGCTAGTCAAAAAGAACCTAATAAGATAGACATGTTTGAATTTTAGAAAATAAACCACCTACTTTTCCACCCCTAGGTTTTGGTTACACTTGGCCATGTTGGGCGCATGGTTACAATGCAAGGGCATGTTTGGTTCATATACGGAATTTGTTAGCATCTGCCATAATTATTTGCCACATATGTCTAAGGTGAGACAATCAAAATTGGTGTCACTCTTTGCAACACCCGAGATGATCTTATCATAATTTTTCGATTCAATGACATTTAGGGTCCGATTTGTATGAAAGAAATCTTGCCATAAGTGTGGCTGCAAAGGCAAACTCAGTTAAACTTGTCTAACTTGTGGCCTGACAAAGTGTGGCACACTTGGGGAGGCGATCTGGATCCTGGCCAGGCCAATATTTATACAATAATTTTTTTGCGAGAAACTTCCAATCTGTTCATATTCAATCATGGCAGCACAACGAATATCAGAAATAAGAAAAATTACAACGAGGTCCATGGACCATGTAGCGACGACTACAAGCACTAGAGCGAGCTGAAAGCGCGCCGCCGTCATCGCCCTCCCTCGTCGAAGCCAAACAAACCTTCTGTAGTAGACAGTCGGGAAGTCGTCGTGCTAAGGCCCCATAGGACTAGCGCACTAGAGCAACAACCATTCTCGAAATAGGCTTTCGCCCCGCTTTATAAATAAAGCAACAAACCAGCAAGCTGCAGATCGGAAGGATCAAACCTGAAAACACCCAAACAAAGACGAACGAAGACCGGATCCAAATGGATCCAGCGAAGACCAGCACCGACTGAATCCCACGAGATCCGGCGGAGACACACCTCCACACGCCCTCCGACGAAGCTAAACACACCATCGGAACGGAGATAAAATGTGGGAGACATTATTCCTACTAAGGGACACGCGCTGCGACACAACCCCAACCAAGACGCCAAACCTAACAATAACGAGAACGGGTCCCTCCCGCCGGCGGGGGCCGAGGTCCTCCGCACCTACATGACCCAAAGGCCATCGAATATGTGGTGGACCGATGGCGGCACCGACGGGAGGAGGAGGAAGATCTTTTCTTGTGGAGGAGGAAAGAGAAAGCGTATGCACATATACAATAGCATTTTTAGAGATACTAATATGACGTTTTAAGAACAGAAAACAAATTGTGTTTTAATGGTTTAGGCCCTCCCAAACATTGGTGCAACGATAATTTGCCACACCTCCTTGTCATACAGTCTTCCTTGGCTCCATCCCTGCATGTAAACCTTATCAAATTTTGTATTCCCTCCGTCCGCAAATACTAGTCGGAGAAATAATTTATTCGACAAGTATTTCCGGACGAAAAAAGTATTGACTACGTTCAGATTTATTGGGATCCTTCATATTTTTGGCCAAACTATCAACATAGCTAACAAAATATGGGATATGTTACAGAAAGTATGACATTGGATTTGTATTCAAAAGAGTCATTCGAGGATATAACTTTTGTGACATACTGCCTCCGTCCAGAATTGCTTGTCGCAGGAGTTTCTGCGACAAGTAATTCTGGATGGAAAGAGTACAATTCATATTTATAGCTAAAATTTATACAATTAAAATAGAAGGGGCCAATAAATCTGGACGAAAGGAATACAACCCATCTCCAGGTCTTTCCAAGGCTCGCGTGATTCCGTCCATTTTATAATAAAAAAGCATATCGTATACTGTAAAGTACGGTCTGTGAGAGTACAGGAGTATACTACTCTACTGTAGCGTTGACCGCTGGTACGGCGTATAGTGTACTGGTACAATAGATCAGAGATTCAGAATATGCAGCAGAGCAGATCACCGTAGCAATACGCTTACGGCTGCTGCATGTTGCTGCGGTGTGTGTCTCTTCTGTCGCCGTCTGCCTAGGGACAAGCGTGAATTAAAAACTCGAAAGAATCAGAAAGATTAGACCTGTGACTTCAAGGGCCCATCGGTCGGAGTTGGACGGAGTTAAATAATGAGCTCACGAAAAGCTGTGACAGTTCCTTAATTCCTCTGCTTAGCCCCTCCCACGTCATCAACCGCTGGCAATTAGTACAATACCATATATGCTGAGAGCGATTATCCTAGATATATGTATACGTGACCACAGGCTTCTGCTTCTGGATTTCGCAAAAATAAAAAAGGCTTCTGCTTCTGGGCCCACGCGTCAGAGAGCTGATATGCCTGTATCATCGCATTGTGGCAGCGTACGGTGCCAACTGCTTCACTGTCAGTCACTCAGTCCAGTGAGCACACTCATGTGACTAGTGAGCACGCCAAGTCTGATAGCGTGGTCTCAGTTCTGTAGCCACACTGCACCGCACTACACCCTTCGCTGACATAGCGGCCGAGCAATATTCGGGCCCACACGTCATCTTCTAGTCCTATACCATCACCCCATGGCCCGTCTCTAATGTACCGCATGTACCGATGACTGGTAGGTGGGACTGAGGTGTGCGTGTCCCCACCTGTCATCGTAAAGATGCGCGCCGCGCTGGTTCCTCTTTTCCTTAAACCGCACGCCAGAACCAGGGCCAAGCCCACCACCGGGGAAAGAGCAGGGGACGGAAAGGTCAAAAGGCAGGGAGCAAAACAGTGACCACAGTAGGAGCACGCAGCCAACGGAGGGAGCCGAGCGGCTGACAGATATGCTTCCGGGAGGGGAAGACGGCAAGCGGCGCGGCGCCACCGCCGACGCCGAGGCCGGCGCGAACGCGGCCGCCCTGAACGACCTCTGCGCCACCGCCGGGGACGCGGGGCGCCCCGTGCCCGCGCCGTTCCCGAGGCCGGCGGCCTTGGCGGTCGCGGCGCTGCTCGCGGTGGGGATCGGGCTCGGCGTCCTCGTCCTCGCCGTCGTGCGCAGCCCCGTGCTGCTCGTGCTCGCGCTGGTGCTCTCGGCGGCCGTGTCCGCGTTCCTCCTGTGGAATGCCGCGGCCGCGGCTTCCGGCCGCGTGCTGCGGCGGTTCGTCGACGGGCTCCCGGCCTCCAGCCTCCGCGCCGCCGCCGACGGCCAGCTCGTCAAGATTACCGGCGTACGTTTTGCGATTGCTTATGCATTTTACCTGTTCTCGATCGCAATTGCAATGAAATTGATCTAACAAGTCCAACAAGTGTTCTGTTCTCAAGTCTCGTGCCTGCCGAAATTGAGCCGCCATTTGGTGGGGCAGTAAATTCAGTCGCATTTTGTATGGAGTATACTAAGTGTATCGATTTCTAAGATAAGATATGTGAAGTATAATGCGCGCGACGTGTAGCCTTTCCGCATCTTGTGGCAATCCCACTCATGTGCCGTGTAGTATAGGTGCATCAATCTTTTGGATGGGTGTATGCTCGTTGACCTTATCTTGAAAGTTAGTTCTCTCAGATTAGATTGCTGTGAATAGAAGCTTCGCTGGCTGGATATTATAATCTTGCAAGGGGAAAAGAGCTGCCTACTTTATTTGCCAAGCTTACATAAGTAACTTCTATGTAAAGACTAAAGGCTAATGATCGTTCCTTTTGGTTTCTCGGCTTGCCGATTCATTGCTGTGGTACAAGCATTGTTTTCCTTGTGCATTTACCATGTGAGTAGAATGGTGTGCTAATCTCATATATGTTGTAATGTTCCTTCTTTTGTGCAGCTGGTTTCATGTGGTGATATTTCGTTGATTTCTTCATATGAGAAGGTGGAGAACTGTGTATACACATCTACGCTGCTAAGAAAATGTGGTAGATGGGGTTCTGAGGTGGCAAATCCTAAAAATAATTGCTCCAGGTGGAAATTGACACATGCTGAGGTAAGAATGCTCTGCGGTTATCTACATCTAATTTGCAGAGATTATTTATCCTTGTATGTACCACACACATACTTCATTCATCTTGCACCTATCTCATCGCAATTTTGCTTCTTTTCTGTAATGATTATGTATTCTGCTTATCGTGCCTTAAGCTAGTCTACGCACCACAACTGTGTTACAAACATACTATCAGTCTATGCACCAAGGGTATTCCCTATTATTTTAGCTCCTTTTCCAGAATAATTGGTAAGCAACAAAATGCACCAAGGGTCAACCTTTGTAACTTTATAGTGCTTCTGCCGTTATTGTCGGTTTGTAGTACCTAGTGAGATACTACAGACATATGCTATTTTTTCTCATTTGAACATTTTGTGGAGTTCGGCAGAGGTTTGCTGCTGATTTCTACATAACAGATGCAAAATCAGGTAAAAGAGCCTTGGTGAAAGCTGGGTACCACACGAAAGTTGTTCCATTGATCGATGAAAATGTTTTGGTTACAACAAGCAGAAGTACCGATCTATCTTCAACCTTGAAATGTTGGCTACAAGAAAGAAATCTTTCTTCTGAAGAAGCTCAGCTTATCCGTCTTGAGGAAGGGTAATCAAATTTGTCCTGAATATCCACACCTTTTGTTTGTTTGTATCTTTGTAGATCGAGCCATCGAAAACTTACATGATTGCACAAACTTGTAGATATATCACGGAAGGAATGAAGTTGAGTGTGATCGGAATTTTGAGCAAGAAGAATGGAGATTTCATGATATTTCCTCCCCGTGAACCTATATCTACAGGTTGTGTGTTGCTGTCATTTCTCCTTCCAGCTTACTTTGATGGAATAGTTCTGAGACTAGTAGACAAGAGTTATTTTATGCCACATTCTGGAATTTCATGAAATATTATGACAATTCATGAGATGTAACAGCTAACAATTTTTAATCCAATACCCTTTTCCCCTGAAATTGTCTTCTGTACTGTACCACAAACTTTGCTTGAGGGCTCACACGGCTCGTTTTAGGTAACCCTATACATTAGAATGTGCTCCCTCCGTCCCAAAATATAAGATCATTTTTGACACTACTCGTTGTGACAATGTGACGTCTCCTATCCGGCAACAGATCATGTTGTCTTATTTCATTCGCTGTTTCAGTGGTTCCCGCCTTATCGGCCTGTTGCTATAGTGTCACCATTTTGTTTTGTTTCTCCCTTGGTAGTGTGGCCAAAACTGTAAATTTATATGCAGTGTGCTGTACTATCACCATTTTGTTTTGTTTGTCCCTTGGTAGTTTGGCCAATACTGTAAAATTATTTGCAGTGTGCCTCACAGAAACCTTCATAGTTTGGCTGTCGGACCACTGGAGAAAATACCTGTGCCTGTACTTTACCCGTCTTAACTAATCAAAGTTTGAAGATGTGATGCTCTTTATAACAGAATTTGTATGTTGCTTTTGTTGTAGAAGAATTAGAATTTCATATTTTATTTTCAGATCGGGCATTATGAGCTCAGAACCTGTGCAAAGATCATGCAGTCCCCATCTAGGATCCAATCATATTTTCAGGCTTTCCGAAACATTTGTTTCTGGAAGCCAGCATTGTCAACCATATAACACATTTTATTGGATGATTAAATCTTCCTTCCTTTGCTGGGCTGTTGTCATTCTGCATAGCTTTCAAGCGCCCTCAATGGCTTTAGTAAATCAACACAAGCCACCTTCAGGACACTTCAGTTCTAACTGAACGAACCCCAGCCACAATTCAACCAGAACTTAAAAGCTGTGGATCACAGATGAGGACGTTTACAGTGTACTGTAGTACTGTAGAAGGACGGTACTGTACTGTAGTACTACCATGCTACTTGCTGTTTGCGGCAGTAATGGGCTTTCCTCCGGAACTGAAATGGAAGTACAGTAGTAGTGCAGTCTGGCAGTGTTGCTGCTACAATTTGGGCCTGCTTAGTTCGCAGGATTCTGAAAACGCGGATAGAAAAAAAAAACCCGCAGGAATCCAATCCAATATATGATAGGAATGTAGGTTCTCATATTTCGTGGGCAGGGGTTCTAAAAAGAGGTCCAGGGGATCCAGTATCTGGCTAGAACAAGATATTGGGAACTTCTGTCTTATCTTTCTCCAAAAATCTATACCATGTGAATGTTCCCTCAGAAACATGTGAAATTTCTTCGTTTTTCCTTGAAAGCGAGATTAAAGGAAATTCTACTCCACTTTACATTTCCCTCATTCCTTTGAACCAAACAAATTAATAGTGCTATGAAATAAACAAGCCCTGCAGTTGCATCACTCATCTTGATGGTACCAACTGGCAATTATTAGCTTGAAGCACACATGTGAGAGCACATAACTGAATCTACAGTGATTCTAGTACTCGCTTTTCGCCATGCCGGGCTTTTGAATCGCGAAGGTGTTAGAATTAATGGGCTAGGCTCATAGCAATTTTTGAAATCTCAAAGCCCATGTGTAAAATGGCAAGTGGTGGTGCTAAGTTTAGTCCCACCCCGGAAGTTGAAGAAGAGTTGGACCTCTTTATATAGTGGGTTCTCTCCACCACTTTAAGTGGTGTGTAAGAAGAGAAAGGGAAAACCACACGCGCGCTCGCTCGCCTGGTCGGGCCGTGGCGTGGCGAGGCGAGGCGAGGCGAGAATGGTCCGCCGAAATCCGGTCCGTCTCCTTGCAGGAGCGCAGCTTCCTTTTGCCGTTTTATTTTTATGTCTTGGCAGACAAGTTTTTGATTTCTTGTCCGGTAAGTATACGAATTAGAAACCGAGTCGGTTTGGGATTGTGGTCGCGACACAATACCGCCTCTGGTCCTAATATATATACAGCTACCGGCTGCGGCCAGAGACACACCGAAAAACACCTAGGGTTTTGCCTCATCTCACAACTTGCGCCGCCATCGTAGTCTACTCCATCCCAAACGCCGGCGTGCATCGGCGCGTGGGAGAGCAGGTCTCCGGAACCGTTCGTCTTTGCGATCCTGCACCGGGAGAGGACGAATTAGGTTTTTGGGAAGCGCTGTGCGCAACTGCTCAAATTCGTCATCACGGGTCGTCTTCCGTCCAAGTCGGGCGGTGCTACTCATCGTCGTATTCATCGCCGTCAGCAGCAGATCGTCGCCAACATCGTCATCAACACTGTTGCACCCATAATAGCTAACGATCAGTACGTTCAACATCCTCTGTTCATGTCTGTTTCTACAGCTATTGTTACGTGTTTGCTGCTGTTATGCATGTCTTGCTGTTCTTCTAGTTTGCTAGATTATTGCATGCTAGTATCTCTTCTAGTCATGAATTATTTACTGAAATTAATCATGAACTTGCCTAATATTCCAACAGAAGGGACAGCCGCAACAGTACCACGGGCCGTGTTAAAAAAGAAAAAAACATTACCACGGGCACGGTGATTGCCACACCGTCAACCAGAGGCCGGCACCGGGTTATGTGTGCCGCTGGCGAGCCCCTTCGCCGGCACCGTACAAGGGCCGCCCTCGCAGATGTAGTACCAAGACATCATCATGGCTGTGTGGTCTTTTCTCTGGATAAAATGAAATGGAACTAATGAGCCCCGAGCAGAAATTCCTAGGAACGACGCATCTACAGCCGGCACCCCAAACCCGCCACAAACATCCGGGCGGATGGGCTTGTCACTGACAGGTAAAAAAAACCAACCCAGATGGACGCCTCAAACGCCCGGCTTGACCGGCATCCTCATGCCCGGTCTAAATATGAGGCGGATATGGAAAGGCCCGGGTGTGAGCGGGCGCATATCCCACCATAAATTGCACCAAATCCACCAAACCCTCCTCTTCCCGTCTTCCTCCAACCTTTCCCGCGTCCGAAGCCTCGCCGTCCACCACCCTTGCTCCCCATCCTCGCCGCCGGTCCCGATCTGCCGCCATAGATGTTGTCCAGCTCGTCCCCGACCGCCGCGACAGAGGTTGCATCTGCCTTGTTCATCGGCGACCCGTCCACGGCTTCATCCCGCAAGGCGAAGAACATCGCCCGAAGGGACCGGTGACGGAGGCAATGAGAGAGGGAAGCGTTGGCGTCGCAGGGAGCAGATGCGGACATGGACGAGCAACTGCCCCTCCCGGTCGCGCCCAGGCCCCCGGACCTATATCCATCGAGCTGCCGACAAGGATCGAGCCGTCGGACCAGGTTGGGACAGAGGAGGATCCGAAGACCGGTTGGGGCATTTTGGAGAGCTTTCTGCCCACGCAGATGCCGACGGTGGACGTCTGTCACTTGCCGTAGCTGGTTCGGGCGCGGACAAGTACGGGCACCGGCGGCACCAAAGCTGCCCACGAGCTGTTCGACGGAATGACACAACAAGACTTGGTATGTTCTTGTTGCTCCTGTCCGATCAATTTTGTATATGGCATGTTATATGTTTTGCATATATCGCTAGTTCATTTCAGACATGATTTAGGAGTTGATCATGACGGACACGATCAATGATAATCAAGATCCGACCCAAATGGACTACGAATTGGGGGATCCAACCCGCCCTTCATTTGTAGTTGGGACAACATCAAATCCCAATCGGAGGAAAAGACGACAAAGGCAAGAGGTCCGACATTCTTAAGTTTTGGGATATCTTGTTGGTCAAAGCTTGACTGGCCACAACAATGGATCCAATATGCGGTACAGAGCAAAAGGGGTACAATTATTGGGAGAAGATTTGGAAGGAATATCATGAACAAAAGCAATATGTGGAGCCGCATCCTATCATCATCAACTGCAATGTGGCATCTCTCCAACATCGATGGGGGATCATTCAAAGGGAAGTGAACAAGTAAGTATGCTACTACTCAAAAGTGATTGGCCACCCTCAAAGTGGGATGGGATTGGCAACTCACGTAAGCTCAATGACTTCATCTTGTCATCATTTGCATATGCTTGTTTTTGTTGCATTCTCATGCTCATACATATTTTGTTTGATAGACGGCGGTGGCGGTCACTATGTATCACATAACAGAGAAGAAGCCATTTGGTTTTAGCCATTGTTGGGGTGATATTGAATGGCCGACCAAAGTGGACACAACTTGTGGCCGATCTCAAGGCCGACAAGAAGAGAAAATGATGGCTCAAGCTCCCAGCAATCAATTGGACGAAGAAGACGAAGATGTTGTAGTGGACAATGTATGAGCCACTTGTTAGAGTTATATTGATGATGGCCTTTGGCCTTTTGTATTCTTGCGGTTTGGCATTCTCATGTACATCTATATATGGTGGCTTTGGCCTCCTAGTAATACAAGTTGCATATTCGTGACATGATATCATGCTTTAGGTATTTCTGGAGCGTCTTTTCATATGACTTATGATTCTTCCACTTTGACCTCCGTTCGACCTGCCGAGTCTCAAGTTCGTGTTCTTACAGCTGATGGCACTCCCCTCCCTGTAGCTAGTCGAGACACTCTTAGCACTTCTTCATTTAATGTTCCCTCTGTCGCTCATGTTCCTCGACTTACCATGCAGCTCATATCTGGTGGTCAGATAGTTGACTCTAGTTGTAGGGTCATTCTCGACTTTGATTTGTGTTCTGTTTAGGACCGTTGCACGGGCGCTCTGCTTGGTGCCGACCCTCGACGCTCTGACGGTCTCTGGGAGTTTGGCTGGCTTCATCTTCCCTTCGCTGACATCGCCGCTAGTCTCGCAACTCCTGTTGCTGCATCTACCAGCTCTTTTCAGCAGTGGCATCATCGTCTTGGCCGTTTATGTGGTTCTTGTCCCCCATCTTTAGTTCATCGTGGTGTTCTGGGGTCTGTCTCCGACAACGCTTCGTTGGATTGTCTAAGTTGTAGGCTTGGTAAGAAGATTCAGCTACCCTATCCTCACAGTGAGTCAGTGTCTGAGCGTCCTTTTGATCTCGTTCACTCTGATGTTTGGGGTCCGGCTCCCTTCTATAGACGATTTTTCTCGGTACACTTGGATCTATTTCATGTCTTCTCGTAGCGAGGTCTTATCTATATAGAAAAAATTTGCTGCCATGGTTCATACCTAGTTTTCCACTCCTATTCATGTATTTCGTGCAGATTTAGCTGGTGAGTATATCTCCCATGCGCTGATAGGATTCCTTGCTAACCAGGGTACTCTTGCTCAGTTCTCTTGCCCTGGTGCTCATGCTCAGAATGGTGTGGCTGAGCGCAAGCATCGTCACCTTCTTGAGACGGCACGTGCGATGATGATCGCCGCCTCACTTCTGGGCTGAGGCTGTTACCTTCCACCCATCTCATCAACATTCAGCCATCTGTTGCTCTAAAGGGTGGTATTCCTCTTGAACGTCTTTCTGGTCGTTCTCCTGATTATTCTGCCCTCCGTTTGTTTGGTTGCGTTTGCTATGTTTTGATTGCCCCTCGAGAACGCACCAAACTGGCCCCTCAGTCTGTTGAGTGTGTCTTTCTCGGATACAGTGATGAGCATAAGGGCTATAGGTGTTGAGACCATGTCGGTCACCAGATGCGTATTTCCCGGGATGTGACCTTTGATGAATCTCGTCCCTTCTACCCGTGTCCATCCTCCTCGGCCTTTTCCATGGAGGACATCTCTTTTCTTACGTTACCGAATACACCTCCCTTTGTGCCCAATATTCCTACTCCTCGTCCCGCTGTTGCTGATCTAACGCCATCCTCTCCTCCCTCATCGCATGACTCTCCACCTTCATCACTGATACATTCCCCTTCCCCACCTTCATCACCGATAGATTTCCTGTCTCCACCTCTAGTGATTCCACCTCTTCCCTCCTTTCCTTTCCATTACACTCATCTTTCACGTGTTGTGGATGAGTCTACCGATGCGCCCTCTTCTTCTAGTGTGTTGTCTTCCTCCTCTCAACCGACTTATGGTCTTCCCTCTCGGCCTTGTCCGCCCCCTGACTAGTTTCTCCTTCTCGCTATGGTCTTTCGACCTTCTTGAGCCGAATTCTTATTGAGATGCTATTGTTCATTCCACCCATGTTCGTCCCATCACTTGTAAGTGGTTCTATAAGATTAAGACTCGCGATGATGGTTCTCTTGAGGGTTATAAAGCTCGTCTTGTGGCTTTCAGCAGGAGGATGGTCGTGATTATGATGAGACTTTTGCTCCCATGGCCCATATGACAACAGTCCGCACACTTCTCGCTATGGCCAATGTTCGCCACTGGTCCGTGTCTCGGCTTGATGTTAAGAATGCCTTTCTTAATGGTGAGTTGCATGAGGAAGTATATATGCAGCCACCACCTGGATATTTAGTTCCTAACGGCATGGTTTGCCGTCTTCGTCGCTCTCTATATGGCCTTAAGCAAGCCCCCTGCGCTTGGTTTGAGCGTTTTGGCTCTGTCGTCACAACAGCTATTTTTTGCCCAGTGCTCATGATCCAGCATTGTTTGTCCACCTTTATGCTCATGGCCGGACTCTTCTCCTTCTATATGTTGATGACATGATCATCACTGGCGACGATTCTGAGTACATTGCCTTTGTCAAGGCCCGTCTTAGTGAGCAGTTTCTTATGTCTGGTCTTGGTCCCCTTCGTTACTTTCTGGGATTGAGGTTTCCTCCACCTCTGATGGCTTTTCTATTTCTCAAGAAAAGTATATCCTGGATCTTCTTGCTCATGCGGCTCTTAGTGATGAGCGCACTGCTGAGACTCCTATGGAGCTCAATGTTAACCTTCGCGCTTCTGATGGTGAGCTCTTGTCTGATCCGACGCGTTACCGTCATCTTGTTGGGAGTCTTGTCTATCTTGCTGTGACTCGTCCGGATATCTCCTATCCTGTCCATATTCTAAGTCAGTTTGTTTCTGCTCCCACTTCAGTTCACTATAGTCACCTTCTTCGTGTTCTATGATATCTTCATGGCACGATCTCTCATCGTCTCTTTTTCCTCATTACAGCTCCAGGCCTATTCGGATGCTACGTGGGCCAGTGATCCTTCGGATCGCCGTTCACTTTCTGCTTACTGTGTTTTTCTTGGTGGTTCTCTCATTGCTTGGAAGACGAAGAAGTAGATTGCAGTTTCTCGTTCGAGTGCAGAGGCCGAGTTGAGAGCTATGGCTCTTCTGACGTCAGAGGTGACTTGGTTACGATGGCTACTGGAGGATTTTGGTGTTTCTGTTACTACACCTACCACCCTCTTGTCCGATAGTACATGTGCTATCAGTATTGCGCGGGACCTCGTGAAGCATGAGCTTACCAAACATATTGGTGTTGATGCTTATTATGTGCGCGCTGCTGTGCAGGATCATGTTATTACTCTTCAGTATGTGCCTTCCGAGTTACAGCTAGCGGACTTCTTCATGAAGGCACAAACTAGAGTGCAACATAGATTTCACCTCTCCAAACTCAGTGTTATGGATCCACCATGAGTTTGGGGGGGGGGCGTTAGAGTTATATTGATGATGGCCTTTGGCCTTTTGTATTCTTGCCTTTTGGCATTCTCATGTACATCTATATATGGTGGCTTTGGCCTCCTAGTGATACAAGTTGCATATTCGTGACACCACTGTGCCAAAGGATAACTGACAAGTCATGGGAAAGAAGTGGGAGAAAGAAAGGGTCTGTTGTGACGCCGCGGCTACAAAAAAATGTCCTCCACATGGACGAACATTTTTCTGATGAGGGAGAACAAGAAACAATGGAGGTACAAGCTCATGTTGGATGCACAAAAGGAGAGGAAGGATCGGGACCAGAAAAGGGCGGAGAAGAAGCCGGAAATTGAGAGGGAGAAGATCGAGTTGGAGAAGCAAGAGGTGGCGATGAAATGGGAGCTTGAGAATGCCAAGACATTTTGAGAGGTTGAGCTTGAGAAGGAGAGGCTGCAAATCGCACGGGTCACGGAGGATGGAAGATAATGTTGATGGACGACAGCCTCTTTGATGAGCATGCAAAAGAGTGGCTTGTAGAGAACAAGAAGGAGATCAATGACCGTAGGGAGTACAAGGCAGTGAGGGCAGCTACGACAACAACGGAGCATGCAGAGGCAGAGCATGCCGCCCAGATGCAAACGAAGCAGGACGCAAGGATAGCCTCGGAGTAGGCGGCATGGATGGCATCTGACGAGTGATCTGGCCAGCCAGCGAGTGATCCATCACGCTCGGACATTGATTTCATTTGGGCATGTCCGGATTGTTGAACTATGATTTGTTTTTCTTTGAAGTATTTGTTTCAAACTGTTGAATTGGGAAGATTTTTCTTTTGATTGATGTGCATGGATTTGAGGATCCGCATTTGAGGTGTGTGGATGTGTGGCAGGCCAAATGAGCTTCCGCGGATGCACCCGGACGCGTCCGCGGGCGTATAGGGGGCCGGATTTGCCAAGTTTGGCTGTAGATGCTTTAGGACCATCTCCAATGCCAACCCTCAAAGCACCCGCATCCATCCGGGCCAATTTGTTCGGACCTATTCTGCCATCCAATGTGGTACCATATCCGTATGCTCGGCGGTTTGGACGCCAGTTTTCCCGCAATCAGAAGCAAACTTTGGGGGGGGGGGAGGGGGCTTTACGGGAGTTCGGGCTATCGGCACGTAGGACTCTAACACCCCTGGCCCACTAAAAAACCCTCCCATTTCCATTTTCTTCCACTCCGCCCTTGCCACCTTTGCTTTGCGTATGCACCTTCCTCATCCACCACCTCCGCTGCACCTCTCACGCCTCCACCCATGCATTGCTTGATGTTCGCAGCCCACACGCCCGCTCGCCTTGTACTACAATGCCATCCACCCAGGATGCCTACGCAGCCAGTTACCTTCCGCCTCCATCTCGACACCGTCCATGGTGGACACCATGCCCGACAGGTGTTCGATCAAATGCCAGAGCTGTTTTTCTAACTTCATATTGTTTCTTTAGAGTAAGCGAGATGGCGGGGTACTCGATGAAGGAGGATGAGTTGTTGAGTTGTTGTGCGATGCGTGGTTGGTAGTATCTGCGGACTTCGTAGGCAGGAGCGGAAGGAGCGGGGTGTTTTGGCAGAGTGTGCATGGTTCGTTTCATGAGAGGAAGCACATTGCGCCCTACCACAATGCACATCTTCCATGAATGCAATGTGAAGTCGTTAGCGCATTGATGGTACACCATTCAGAACTCTGTCACGAAGTTTTGTGGTGCGATTGAACGGCTGGAAGCAATGTGGCCAGTGTGCGCGGAGATCGTAAGTTTTGCTTCTTGATCTACATGTCGATTAATTCATTTATTCACTTAATGTTGCTCTACACGTTGTGTAGCCTACACGTGTCGTCGTGATGTACTATAGGTCAGAGGGCAGATCATTCACACACATCCATTGTTGGATGAAACTCAAGGGGCAATATTTGTGGGACGACATGTGTCGGATCTAATTATACTCATATCATTGAATTTGATATATCCATGAAAAACTTGTTGAATATCTGGTTATCTCCTTAAATTTGAATTATTTTTGCACTAGAGATATTTGCATGCTATTTATGGATGATTTGTGGAATTTTCTATCTGAACTTTGCTGATTTCATCATGTTTGATGAAATTCATTTGGTTTATTGAAATCCGATTTGAAATGTATGGGTCTACGTTGGATGGCTGGCTCTTGCATCCGTACTCATGGACTCCCCCCGCCCTCCGGTCCGTGAACGGATGTGGTGTCTGGTTTGGGGATCAGCTTTGGAGATGCCCTAAGTGAAAGTGCAATTAATCCCGGGGTGGTTTTGGTAATTCATAACAACATATAGCTCATTGAACTAATATCCATTCAAGTTAAATATTTCAGATAGTTCAATGAATGGCATGGCATGGACTAGAGATGTGGACCCCTCAAAATAATAAGGACACATATCGGCAAAAGCTCAAGACTCCTCATTTATATTTTAGTGATCCAAGATCACATTGAGTCCATAGGAAAGCCAATACTATTAAAAGGGGATGAGGTGTTGCTTAATGGTCTACTTGCTCAAAGTGCTTAGCGATATTGCTCCAAATCCCTCAACCACTTTCTCATTCCAAATATGTCCAAAACTCAAAGTCAAACTCGGCCCCATCGAAGTGTTCTATCCGGCTCCACCGAGTTCATTTGACCTAGCCACTGCCAGAAACCCTAACACTTCGGTCACACTGATACGGCTCTCGGTCTCACTGAGATGCCCTTGCAAACTCTCTGTTGCATGTTGCAATTGTTTCGGTCTCACCAAAATGTGCAATCGGTCCCACCGAGTTTGCTTGACCAACTCTCTATTTGCTCTTTGTTGAAATCGGTCTCACCGAGTTCAAGCAATCGGCTTCACCGGGATGAGGTTTTGCCCTAGACCTAGCACATCGGTCCCATCGAGTTGTTCTAGTCGGTCCCACCGAGATTCCTAACGTTCACATTTTGTACTAAATCGGTCTCGCTGAGTTCTTCTATTCGGTCTGACCGAGTTGGGTCAAATGTGTGTAACAGTTAGATTTTGTGTGGAGGCTATATATACTCCTCCATCCCCTTCTCCATATGTGAGAGAGCCATCAGAATGTGCCTACACGTCCAGCCTACATTTTCTGAGACAGAACGACCTACTCATGTGTTGAGATCAAGATATTCCAATCCAACCACAATAATCTTGATTTCTAGCCTTTCCCAAGTTGCTTTCCACTCAAATCATCTTTCCACCATATCCAAATCTTTGAGAGAGAGAGAGAGTTGAGTGTTGGGGAGACTATCATTTGAAGCACAAGAGCAAGGAGTTCATCATCAACACAACATCTATTACCTTTTGGAGAGTGGTGTCTCCTAGATTGGTTAGGTGTCGCTTGGGAGCTTCCGACAAGATTGTGGAATTGAACCAAGAAGTTTGTAAGGGCAAGGAGATTGCCTACTTCAAAAAGATCTACCCGAGTGAGGCAAGTCCTTCACGGGCGATGGCCATGGTGGGATAGACAAGGTTGCTTCTTCGGGGACCCTTCGTAGGTGGAGCCCTCCGTGGACTCGCGAAACCGTTACCCTTCGTGGGTTGAAGTCTCCATCAATGTGGATGTACGATAGCACCACCTATCGGAACCACGCAAAAAATCTCCGTGTCATCATTGTGTTTGCACTCTCCAAACCCTTCCCCTTACCTTCATATGCATTGTTTTACTTTCCGTTGCTACACTCTTAGAATTGCATGTGTAGGTTGACTGTTTGACTTGTGCTAATTGCTAAAATCTGCCCACAACTAAAATTGGGAAAATGTTAAATTTTTATTTGGTCAAGTAGTCTAATCACCCCCTCTAGACCTACTTTCAATCCTACACTAAGCTAACTCATTGGTGACTGCCAGTAAAGCCTCATCGCCTCTGAGATGCCCCTTACGGTATGATGTCGTTGTTGGGGATCGTAGCAGAATTTTAAAATTTCCTAAGCATCACCAAGATCCATCTATGGAGTATACTAGCAACGAGGGGAAAGGAGTGCATCTACATACCCTTGTAGATCGCGAGCGGAAGCGTTCTAATGAACGGGGTTGATGGAGTCGTACTCGCCGTGATCCAAATCACCGATGACCGAGTGCCGAACGGACGGCACCTCCGTGTTCAACACACGTACGGAGCAGCGACGTCTCCTCCTTCTTGATCCAGCAAGGGGGAAGGAGAGGTTGATGGAGATCCAGCAGCACGACGGCGTGGTGGTGGAAGTAGCGGGGATCTCGGCACGGCTTTGCCAAGCTTCTGCGAGAGGGAGAGGTGTTGCAGGGGGAGAGGGAGGCGCCAGGGGCTGTTGTGTTGCTGCCCTCCCTCCCCCCACTATATATAGGGACCCCT